>NC_081405.1:249836734-249996734 GCF_030272615.1 Cryptomeria japonica
AGGCATTAAATTCTCTTTGAATACTTTGAAGGTTAACTTGTTGAGAGTTAAATAACCTTAAAAGTTTAACTTGTTGAAGAAGGTAGAGTCTTCAACACATTTAGAAGACTTTCTTCAAAATTTGAAGAAGTGACTCCCCCAAATTTAGGGATGTGACATGATTAGAATAATTAGGATAATTAATGAGGGGTTAGAGGGGTTCTAGAATAATATTAGCATGCTAATGAAAAATGTAGGAGAATGAAATTGGAGGAAAATAGGTTTTTTAGATAAAATAAAAGATTTATTTTAGCCAAAAGGGATGCAACTTGTATTTGTAGGATTTTGCAAGTGGGGGGACTATTCAAAGATAAATAATGATTTATTTAAATGCAAAGAAATTTTTAATCAAATGTAAATTTACTTAAAAGGGAAAATGGGATTTAATTAAATAAATAAGATTTATTCAATTAAATGGCTAAATGGGATCTAATAAAACCTTAGTTTAATTAATAGGTTAGGCTAGAAGAAATAGATTTTAATCAAGTGTTTAATTTTATAAATAGGTTGATTGGAAGAATACGGATATTAACTAAATCTTAGTCTAATTAATAGATGAATAAATGATGATTAATTAGTTGTGCAAGTTTTAGGTGTCTATAAATATAAGTAAATCACTTTGAATAGAGATAATTGTTGGAAGCTTGAGTTGTTGAGTTATGTTGTCATTAATACCAACCTGTCTGGTGTTGTCGTTGACACTATATGTGCAAGTTATGGCCAAAAACCTAAAGGTAGCTATTTATCACTTTGAGAAGTCAACAAAGTCAAACTATTTAACTATTGATGTCAGAAAAATATTCCTTGTCATTGGGAAAAATCAGCCTCATCTAAAAAAAATTAGGTCATCAAAATATGCCTACCCTCACTCGATTATTCTCCTTTTTCTTTCTAAAAATAGGGGTGACTCCAAATTTTGATGAAGTGTCAAATATATCAAAGGAACCAAGAAAGGTGAAGGGTGCTGAGGGAAGTGCTTTATAAGTGTTGGTACACAGGTTTGCATAGGTTTGTTACTACCTATGCAACGCCTACTTAGTTGCCCTTTTATCTTTGAAAGGTATTTGACTCCTCCACTTTATAAAACGATGCCCTTCTAATGATTTGTTTGAAAGATTTAATAAAAATTTGAAAAAGCCCTACATGGAGTTTTTTTCAAACCTATGCTAATTTATCATGTTTGTATCATGAGAAGAGGGTGGTATTTGTACATCCATATGAATCCATATTGTTTGACACAAGAATCCATGCCCTACAATTTTTTTTTCAAATTTTCCCATTGCTTTAATTTTTACAATTTGATAGGAAATTTAGGGATTTTTGAGCCCCTTGAGTGCAATGGTGACGTCCATTTGGCCCTAAACTAAATATACTTTTTTATTTACCTTTAGAACATTTGGCAATTGACACTCATCTGATAGTCACCTTCTAAGGTAAAATACATTTTGGGTTGTCATTGATGGAAACTCATCTTCAAGTGTTGGTATTTCTCATCCAGAATCATTGTCTTATCTTTTTGTCTTCATTGGGCCAACCGGTATACACACTTTTCTTTACTCTTCTTAACTGGTAAGTCTTGGTACCGGTAACTTTAGGACCCGACTAAGATATTTTGGGACCTAGAAAAATCTTTTGTGGAATTGGAGGTAGTGTGTAGGCCGACATCAAATTATGATCATTAGGATAATTCATAACATACTTTATGATCCAAAAGCCAATAGGTTTATTTTCTTATTGAGGCTGACATATTGAACAAGTTAAAAAGATATTTAAGGGATATCACTTAGTGATGGATTTCATTATTGTGGTGATGCGATTTGTGATGTGAATAGTCAGAGATTGATGGTATGTGATTTGGTCAGCGAGTGTTAGCATTTTTGCACAGTTATACGTGCTCAATCCTAACTGGTAGCATAACAGATTATTAGATCACTAGTTCAGTCAAGGTTGTTAGAACTTAAACCGGAACTTATCTAGCATGGTCAAATGCATTATTTGAGTTTATTTTTGTTTCAAATCATTGTGTAATGTTGTGTAAGTTAGTGAGACTTCTACTTGAGTAGTAAGCTCTAGGTGGTGAGCTTGTGTGCATGTTCATACCCCCTTATGTAATGTTTGTATACCTTGATCAAGTATATAGATATTGTGGGTATTATCCCCACCATGGTTTTTCCCTTTGTAGGGTTTTCCACGTATAAATATTGGTGTTATTGTGTTGCTTTATGTATTGATTTGTTTATGCACTTTAATTTTATATTATGTCATCTAGTTGATCAGTAATAAGTTTAGAAAGTCATTCACCGGTAGAACACTAATTCACCCCCCCCTTTAGTGCTCTTGGATTCCAACAAGAACTTCCCTCATGAAAAGTTCCCTAGGTGAAATCGCCCCCAAAAAATAGTATCTCGAATTTCAATGAAATGAAAGGCATTCCTAGGCTTTTTTCTTTGAATTTGATGAAAATTTTATCCATCTCTACTTCAATAGAAAAGGAAATTTGTGACCTTGCAAAGCTTCTGAGCAAAGAAACTCTCAAAGCTTGAGAAGGGGCTTGTTGAATACACACTTTGGTACCATGTTGAATTTTGCAATAGAAGCACTTGCCAGATCAAATGCCAGACAAAACACCATCCACAAATGAGAACTACACAAATGAATTCTATATTACTCAAAAGAAAATAATACATAATAATTACAATTTTATAATGAGGTTCTTATAAAGAAAGCAATGGGCTAAATTTAGGAGAACTATAGTGCAAACACGAGGAGCTAAAAGAGATTAACTCTAGCTAAACTAGATGCACATCTAAAGCAGCTAGAAGAAAACACTCTCCAATAAACTTAAAACATAACTCGTTGTAAAAAAGAAATTGATAGCTAAAATGCTCTAACATTTCTTCTTTCTACAATGGATAAATATTAAAATTTATGCAACACTCACTTTACAATTTAAGGGAAGAAAAATTTCCACATACCTTATTTCTTTCCAAATGTTATTTCTAAAAATTAAGGAAAACTATTATTAGTGACCCCTCCCTTCAAGAATTCCTATATTTTTCACATGTCCTCATTCAAAAGTGAGATTATCTTGTAGATATCTCTCTTAAAGAACAATATTTATCTTTATAGTTTCTTGACATCCTCATACAATGTTCTAGATATTGGGTTTTACTCTCACATTATAGACTAGAAATGAATAATAAAATAATCAATTTATAATGTAGACATGAATATTTTGTGATCTACCTATATGTGAGGTCTCACTCAAGTTGATTTAATTATTTATCAATTTTATCTAAACATAAATTTTTTCCTCATTAATCCTAGATCATCATATTTTCTCTCCATATATTTCTCCTATGTCTTATAATAATTATGTATACTCAATAAGTGAGGATTTATATGCCACTATTTTGTCATGGTGTTAAAAAATGAATAAAACAATCAAGGATGTGTATAATTCAAAATAAGATAACTCTATTCTAATTAATACTAAGCCTTGAGTGAGGGGATCAATTATTAATGAAATAAAGCGAAAACCACTTGGCCACATATATTATAAAGTAATCAAATTCATCAAAAAACTGTGTTGATAATAAATAGAAAAAATGAAATAACATAAATAGAAGCCCTTAACTATTATATATTTATTATTGGCCTACAAAAATCCACGCATAGAATAAAAATTACTCAACAAATAAAATTTCGAATTCATTGGGATATACCCCATCTAATATATATATAAAATGAAATAATCAAAAGAATAGAATAATGGTGTGTCCTCAAGCCTTTTACACCCACCATACCACATAATTCAGACAAACCCTTAATTTAACCATATTTTATTTATAATTGGATCCCACATTATCATTATCATTACTTATGCCCAACTACTTCAAGTATCACATCGAAGTTTTCAAATGACCGGGAGAGGCGCGAGTGCAGGTTTGAGGGTTTCCTCTGGGGAGGACGATGCCGAATCTGATGATGATGATGATGATGATGATGATGATGATGATGATGCCAAGGATTGGTTCGTGGCAGGGCCAGTTTTTCAGAGCAATTTGTTTAAGGTCCCTGTTTGGTTGGGAGTTGTTCAGTTTCCCTCTCCTTTCTCTGGAGCATGGTCTGTCGTTTGTGCTTCTCTGGGCACGACGACTTCTTTTGGTGCTTTCTCCATGGCTTGTGTTTTCGTGGATTTTGTGTGGCGCCGGGTGGAGAGTGTGGGAGTTCTTTTGTTCGGTGTCCTGTGCGCTAGTGTTACTCTAGTCTTGGGTCCTTTGTTCTCATTTTTTGGTGTGGATGCTACCTGGTCTGGGTTTAGCGGGGTGGGAGGCCCTGAAATCGGGTTGGATGGAGTCTCTGCGGTTGGTGATTGTGGTACCTATCCTTCTTCCCTGGTTTTCCATGGCGTGTGTTGGGTATTCTCTGTGTTCCGTGGGGTTCTCTTTGCATTTTGTGGGTGCTTAGTGTAGGTCTTGCTTCAGATCAAAGCCTATGTGCCTATCTTGGAGGTGCTTTTTGGTTTTGGGTGTGAGAAGTTCCTCGACTCTCTCTTGCTTTCATCCTTATTGAGGATTTCTTGTGTTCCACCCTTCTATTTCCTTGGCTCTATGTCGTTGGTGAGTTGCTCTCCTATAGAGGTGGAGAGACTATTTGTTTGTTGGGTTGTGAAGGGTTTACCTAGGTTTTTTCTTTGCTCTCCTCATTGTCTTATTGAGGTGACCATTTATCTTATGGAGGTGGAGATTATGTGTGCAGGAGTGGTTTGGCTTTAGATAGCTACGAGGGGACTTTCTATACCGACAGACTACCTCCCTCCTTATCCTATTGAGGTGGAGAGGAAGGGTATGGGAGTTTTCTCTCTTCTGTTGCTCCTGTTGCTGGTTGAGATTGTTAGTTAGATCTTTCATGGGATCCTTCACTGATGGGTCTGGATTTATTGTCAAATTCTTGCTTCCCAGTTTGTTTTATGGGTTGAGGGAGCCTATAAAAACCCTCTTTGCCTCTTTTGTAAAAGCTTTAGGGAGCCTTTTCAAAACCCTATTTTCTAGATTGTTTTGTTAGGTTTAATTTTTGTGGTGTGGGCTTTTTCTGGTTATGGGAGTCTTGTAAATCCACAGTCTTGGTTGATGGGGTCTGGTTTTTCCCTTCTGCTTCTATCTTTTTCTGGGGCATGATGGATGATATTATTTTTCAATGGCCCAACATGGTCATTGTTTGTTTTTGGTTAGGATTGGGTCTTGTGATGTTTTGCAGCTCGAAATTTCTGCTGCAAGTTTGGGGTGCCTGGAAAAATTGTCTTGTTAGGCTGTGGGAGCCTTGTAAAACCCATTATTCAAGTTATGGGTGCCTGAAAAAAACCTTGGTTCATGTTGAAGGTTAAGGGAGCCTTGTTAAAACCCTTATTCTAGTTAAAGGCTTTGGCCTCCTCCTTCCTCAACTAGGTCTCATTGATTTTACTTTGTTGTTAGGTTGGTTTTAGGCTGCTATTTTTCTTTGATGTATCCTTTGCAGCTATCTATTTTGGGTTTCGGATCCTCATAAAATACAATGGTTTCGGGTCCCTCCAAAACCTATTGTAAGCGGTTTTGGGTCCCCTCAAAACTTTTTTATCCTAATAAAAAACTATTTCAAATCTCACTATGATCCTTACCATATCTCACCATGGCTATAAAAAATTGGCTCTAAAGGAACTATTTCTCTAAGTCTATATTGATGTAACAAATTATAATAATAAAATATCTGTCAAAATATTCATCACATTCCAAAAGTCTAGTAGAAGCACTAAATAGATGACCAAACAAAGAATCTATCATTTACATCAAGGACCAATTGAATATACACCCTCCCTGTAACATCTAGTGGACCCATTTAATCAAAAAACATATCCCCATCTATATTTTATTAACTTCATTATTAGTTCCATCAAATATATTCCTAGAGCCTTCCATTATAAAGCATCAACAAATATCCCCTACAAAACAATTAACATTTTATTTCCTATATTTTTCCCTTGAGGTATAATACAAATTTATATTGAAAACTTCATCAAGCAAGGAATCCATTTCACTACTAAATTTTTTGAGGGTTAAACCTATAAGTCCCATTAAATTTTAGAACTAAACACACTAGGTATTATTGATATATGGATTAAATGTAAGTTTTGTTGGGAAAATTAATCAAAGCTATTTGATTAGGTTATATATGATTTTTTTATATAATCTATTAGAAAAGATGTGTTGTGGCTATACTTTGCAATCCTCTTTTAAACCCATTATTTAGTTTTCATCCTACAAATAGTCAAAATAGAGGAAGACAAAAGAAGATGAAGCCTTCATCAGGATCATGAAGGCAAATATAATTTCAACTATTACAATAATTAACAAAACATCAAGCCACATGGTAATGATAATGTGAAGTTACATATGAATTATTGTTTAAAGTTTGGTTTCAAGTAGGAAATGATCCTAGAAATGAAAACATGAAGGCCACCATGCAACAACTAAGAATTTCAATATGATCTAATGGTCTAGATCATTCTGCATTAATTGTACCTATTTGAACAATAAAATTCACCATTGTAATTAGGAATAACATATACAATATAGTGGTTATTGGAAATTTTTACTTATATGAACCATTTTCCCTAGTAACTAGCATAAGATTTCATCTTTGAATATATTGAAGAGATGGATTACATCATGTACTTTTGATCCTAAAATATATTAATTGATCTAACAATATTGAGACATTATATTTTAGATTGAATTTGGTTGAAGATTTGTAGCAACCTATGATAACAAGAAAAATTTACCTTAAAAGTGTAAGCTCCTACTTGCTTGATGATGATCTGAAACCTTTATTGATGTAGAAAAAATATATGACAAGGTTAAATTAGTCTTTCCTTCCATAATTGTATCTAGATTGGATCACCAACTTGTATTTTGCATTAACCTATGATAGAATCATTTGTACTTGCTAGTAAATATGTTAAATGTACTCAATGAGTTGAACAACTTTATCAAATTCCATTTAGATAAACAAATGGTTATTATTGATGGATGAATAAGATAGATACTTTAATTGGTGTCAATTGTTGGAAGATCAAGGCTTAGTGCAAGAAGTTGAGTCCACTTTTTGGCCAAAAAGTGGAAGTGTTTTCCTTGATTTTCAGATTTTGCCACATTTGAGCTGAAAATTTGAAGTACTTAGAGATTGAATCTTGGAAAAAGTCAGTAATACAAAATATAGCACTCAAATTCTAGTTTCCAAATATGCAATTTATTTTAATACCCACATAATATAAATTTAATTTCAAAAGGGATTTCTAATAACCACTTCTTCAAAATGTTTGTTTTAGGACCATAACATGCACGTGTACGGACCACACTTCTTGACACAAACTTTTTTTTCAAACCCTCTTGGGAAATGATTTTTAACACACTAAAGATTGATGAGCATATTTTTTTGTTTTCTTTTTTGAATATTTTTTTTTTAATTAATTTTTAATCGGCCCTAATTGTCATTTTAAAAACTTGTCGTGTATGACCCACATAATTTGACCTAAAATTATCATTTTTTAAACATAGAAAAGAATTTTATGTAGATTGATGATATATAATTTTTTTTTTTTAAAAACATTAAAATAAAAAGTTATTAAATAAACAAAATCAATTAATATTTCAAGCTTATGGACTAGATTAAGTATAAATTAATTGAAAAAATAGAGAAAATAAACAAAATTTTAAAACAATTACATATTCAAAATCTACATAGTTTAATCTGAAATGGGTTTTAATTTCGTCAAAAAATTGTTTGATAATAGGCATGAAAAATTTGGTAGAAGTCAGTATTTGAGCATGTCATTGATACAAGCTTGAACTTGCAGGTGCAAGTCTAAGGTTTGGGCATTCCATGCCTTTCCCCAACCTAAAATCAATGCACATGGTGGGTTTGGTTTTGAAATTTCAAATAACGAGGCCCCATTTTATAACGCGCCCATTTATTTAAATATACTAGGTTCCCATTATATAAAGTCCAAAAATGACTTTGTAGGGCATTTGAGAAAAAAAAAAACTTTTACAAAAGGGGCCCTTTTTTTTAAATAATGGTGACCCATTTTTTACATAATGTCCCCCATTATTTAAAAATATATTTTTTCAAAAATGGGGGCCCATTTGATAATAGGGCTTTGTTTTATGGATTTTTGGTTCGGGAGCCCGAAGCATAATGGCTTCCCATTTTCTATAAAATAGGCCCCCATTCCTAGTGGTGTGTTTCCCAACATGTGCACTTCTCCCTAAGTGGGACTCATCTTTGTGCACTTACCCTCAAGAAAACCTACAAAGGGATCTATACAATATATCCATAAATGTGTTGCATGGAAGGAAGTATTGCATTCAAATGTGATGCTTCTTTGAATTGTACAATTTAAGAAGATGTACTATTATTTTGTTTGTCAATTTTTAAAGTCTAATATTATTGAAGATAGAATTTAGTTGGTTTGCTCAATTTTCTCTTTATTAAATTAATACTTTAATCAAAAGAAAAATTTCTTCTTCATTCCAACATTTAGTTAACTCTATGTACGTGTAAACATTTATTTTATCATAATTTGATTTATGTAACGTAACTTTTTAATAAAAATGTTTAAGGAAAGCATGACTCTTAAAATGAAATTTCTACAAACTATTCAATAATTCAATTGAATTGAGTCAAATCGGGCTAATACATTTAATAGTCTAGTTTTTATCTTTAAACAATGAGAAAATGTTTAAAATAATTTTTAGATACACTAATATTAGAGAAAGAAGAACATAACTAAATAAATAGAATCTCACAATAAGTTGTTTCTTAAGAAACAAGATTGTTACATAACCATTTAAATCTTTCATTATACAAATATGTACTTCCCACTTGTCTATAAATTCTAATTATATATCCAAAACATAAAAAATAAATTCTTAAATAGAAAATAGAAACTTTAATTCTTAAATTGCTATGATTAAATAATAAGAACCAAAACCCAATAATTATTAAAATTATATATTTTAAAATACAAAAAAATAATACATCCAATATATTACTTAAAACATTTTTTTTCTTATGAGCAAACGGATTACAACTTTTTAATATTGCAAATGGTAATTTAGGTTATTATTGGTTTTTCTACCATTAATTCTTAAATGGTTGAGAAAAGTTAGAGGGTTAATTTTTTTTAAATGACATTATCATCTTTTTTGTGAAAGTCAAATGCTGAAATACTCAATTTTGAAAGTTTGTTGTAGGTTTGATGAGGATATAGATGAAATTTTAGAATTTAAGAAAAAGAAGAATTGTTTTTAATAAATATTATAATATTGCTATGATATTTATTTATTCTTATACTAGACAAATTAGAATAATTCATATATATATATATATGATCATGTGAGTTGTCTTAGTTTTACTTTGAAGAGCTCTCTCAAGAAAGTCAATGAACCATTCACTAATATGGTGTGGTTTGCTATAAAGACATAGAGTAATATTAGTTAAGAAAGATGTATTTCAAAAGAGAAACAACATCTCTCAACAAGATCTTTTTGAAGGATATCTAATCTTTTATAATAAGTTTCTTATACCAATATTAATATATGTCTTTATAGTAAACCAATTCTTTTTATAATATTAGTAAATAATTGTTGATTTGTTTGAAAGATGGCTACTTGTCTTTATAATAAATTTATTAGAACAACTCACATATTTATTATTATATAGATATAATTGAATATTTGATATTTTGTTAAAACAAATCTACTTATTTTTATAATAATATTACTGAATAGACAATCTTGTAAGAAATATATATTTATCTTTTACGATAATTTTTTTTATAATATCATGATGACCGTTGACTTTATTGAGAGACATGATACGATCAACGATGTCTGAATATTTTGTAAATGGAATAAGTGGAGAAATGCATGGTGCATGAGATTCTATAGGAAGACAAGGAGTGTGTAGCTTGGAACTATAATGGTGCAAATTTTGTTTTGATTGCGACAGATCATGGGTTCTAAAGAACCAAATCTATTCCAGTGTGAGTGCCATCAACATTTGGAGGGGTCGTTCTAAATTGTTGGGCCATATGAGAACTCCAGATTTGCGCAGAAGCTCCATATCTAAGGAAAGAATTTTACGAATTGCGCTAGCTAGGTCGTGTGAGTTTCCTAAATAAGCATTGTGACCATTGCTGATTGATGCGCTCAATCTTTCTGTTTGTCTTCATCAGTTTGTGGCATATTTTGTGTATAATCCATTGGGAATACGTTGGGGTATTAATTTGCAGATTACAAATAGTTTTAGTCTAAGAAAATGTCTGCAGTTGTGCATAGGGTTCGTAGTCCGCTTTGACTCTTTGATGAGAGAGGTAATAACAACATAAAGCCTACATGTGCATACAAAATGGTTGGGCACACTATTCAGACCAGAGCCAGTAGTGTGATGAATGAAAAAATCGAATCACTTATTTTCAGTTAAAATTAATACAGAAGTTGTTCTTATTTTAAGGAATGCAGTTATATGCTTATCTTCACAATTAAGATACGGAATATGGAATTATGAAAATCAGCCATATGTGAAAATTGAGAACAGAGTATTGTTTTTTGAGAAGAGGCAGAACAAATCTAAAAATAGACAAATTCGTTGTTGCAAATAAGAATAAAGGAATATGTTCAAATGAAGGTAATGTTATAAAAAGGGAAAATATTGTAGGGCAAACAAAATAAAAGATCTCTAAAGTCACTAAAGTCTTGGCTTCCCAAATTGTTGTCTTGTTGGATTCTTACCTTGGACTACCCCTTATTGCTAAATCCCCATCTGCTCTTCTTTAAAATGGAATCATTGAGAGATTTCAGAAGAAATTTGCAAGATGAAAAGGGAAATTGCTAAGCTTGGTGGGGATAATTCAGCTAGTTAAATCTTGACTCCAAAATATTCCAGTTTACTACCTCTCACTATTCAAGATGGCATGGTCTATTGTAGATAGGATTGAAAAGATTCCTTTGGACATGAACTGAGGGAAAAACAAGACTCCCCGTGGTTGCTTGGGAGAAAGTATGTTGCTCAATTAGAGCTAGAGGACTTGGCATCGGAAAGATCAAATCCTTTAATTGGGCCTTAATCTGCAAAATTAGACGACAGTTGATCGAAAGAAAGAAAGATTGGACAAATATTATAAGAGGAAAATACCTGGGTAATGTTAGAAGTTGTTTCCTCAAAGATAATGAATTACCATTGGGATCATACATTTGGAACAATGTTTCTAAAATTAAATGAATTCTAAGGAAAGGGGGAAAAAGGTTGATTGGGAATTGTAGGAGTACTAGTTTCTGGGACAATGTGTGGATTAAGGACTATGTCCTCTCAGAACCACCTCAATTCAAAAAAAAAAAAGTAGATCCTCATAAAAATTGTGGTAAATATGTTCATGATTCTATCATATGGCAAGGAGATAAGGCTAGCTGGAAAACCTTGGAATACTTGGTGCTTGCTAAAGGTGATATCCCAACACACCTACATCATCAAGTGGTTAAAGAGGCCCAATCTCTGAATATCTATTTAGGTGATTGTGTTTTTTTCTCTCCTCAAGTGGACAACAAATGGATCTAGAGGCTAAACCTCTCAAGATCTTTCTCGGTTTGTTCTGCCTATCATGATATTGTGGGAGTCCCAATGGAGAACTTCTATTGGAAAAAGATCTGGATTAAAGGCCTCTTACCCAAAGTTAGTTGTTTCTGGTGGGCTACTGCTCACAGAAGAATTATGACAATTGATAATCTAAATAGAAGAGGGTTCTCCTTGGTTAATAGTTGTCTCTTATGTTGCAAAGACTTGGAAAGCATCAACCACTCGTTTCTGAACTGTCAATTTGCTAGAGAAATTTGTAAGGAGCTTCTCAATGATCTAGGGTTTTGCTGGACCCTTCCGGAGAACTTGGAAAACCTTATTGTGCAATGGCCCCTTGACCCTTATACCCACCCTATTACAAGAAATATATGGCTCCAAATTCCACCTTTTATGGCTTCGAATATATAGAAGGAAAGAAATAATAGGGTGTTGAGGAACAATGCAAGAAGCAGCAATGTGTTATTTCAAATCATAAATCAACAAGTGAAGGAGAACATTAATGAGAATAAACCACACAAGTCCAAAGTCATGCCAAATTTAATTGATCTAAGATTAAAGCAGAGGTGGGGAGTACACCATAGCCTTGTAAAGCTGGATTGAAACAAGATGATCATGAGAGAAAAATGTACTTGGATCCCTCTAAAGGATTGTTGGTTAAAGTGTAATTTTGATGGCTTTTCAAAAGGGAACCCACTTTTATCTGGGGGGGGGGTGGAATTATAAGAGATTGTAGAGGACATATGATAGAAGGATATTGTGCAAATCCTGGAAGAGGATAGAATAATGGGGCTGAAGCATGTGTGGCGTGGCAGGGTCTTTTTTGCCTCCATTATCATAAAGACAAGAATGTGGTTCTGAAAGGTGACTCGAAACTTGTGGTGAACTTCTTGAATGATACTGCGAAAGCCTCATGGGAGATAAAA
This sequence comes from Cryptomeria japonica, assembly GCF_030272615.1. Lineage (NCBI taxonomy): Eukaryota > Viridiplantae > Streptophyta > Pinopsida > Cupressales > Cupressaceae > Cryptomeria > Cryptomeria japonica. The sequence continues at coordinate 249,849,367 of NC_081405.1, forward strand.
TGTATTATAGAAAAAAGTAAAAGGTTATTAGGCCCCTTTAGCAGAGTGAAAATCCAACATACTTATAGAGAAGGTAACCATGAGATGGATGAAGCAAAGAATCAAGGTTTGACAAAAAAGCAGTGGTACCATTTTAATTATGCAGAGAACTTGACGAGTCTAAAAAATATCCTAGCCATCAAACGAGTCAAACCCTTCATGGGAGGCTCAATTAATTATTCAAAACATAGAGATGTTCAGACTGCTTCCTTCCTATCTCATTAAATGCGCCACGAGAACTTTCAAATTCAAATTGCCCACCCGGTTACTTATTATAAGGTGACTAGGATGCTGATAGGATGGCTGATTGGGGTGATGTGTTGGATGCACTGTAGGAAAGTCAATGAAGTGGAAGCTATTAACTCGAAAGGTATAGTTGGATGCATGGTAATTTCTTCATCTTACTTTGCTTTAATATACAAAAGTAGTGATTTCATTAGATGGAAATGAAACAGACTTACCTTTCAAGAAGGATTAATTTCCCATAATGTGAATGGTATGTCCATATGTGTGGACAACAAAATCCACCAAGCCAAAAAAAGCGTTTTAATAGGATATTTTTTAATGAATAAGGTATATTCTAAAAGTAACATTTTGTTTATTAGTCACTTTAACTTTCTCTAGGTTTTCTCTAAAAAGAATCATATAGATATGGGTGGGCCTTTGAAGAGAACAAAGATGAAGAGCTACAAAGAACTAAATAAGAATGAAGAGGTGTGGGAACTCTTTAGTCATACTGCCATGACACTCTTCTTCCTAGCTATGAAGGGTTACAATAGAGCCCTTTCTATGAGGTTCTACAATTCATGGTAGAGCATGGAAGTTTCTATTGGCCATATCTCTCTCCTGGTCTCACCGAAGCTTATTGTTGAAGTTACCGCATTGAGGAATGAAGGAGAAGAAGTGGAAAGATGAAGCTACGGAGACTATTAAACCTACAAGAAGAAGTTTTTTGAGAAAGGAGAGCACCTAGTGGTGGTTGGAAATGGGTATAGCTGCTCTGTTCTCCCTAAACCCTACCCTATAGTTAGCTATTTTGTCATGAAATATTTCATGATTGAGGGTTGTTATACATCGATGCATGGTTATCATTTCCATATTTTGAGTCATATTAGGAATGGGGATAGTATAAACTTACCCTACTTTCTTTTCACATCCCTAGAGTGCAACATTGCCAATGGTACAAATCCTCCTTTGCAACATGGTCTAATCTATGTCATGTATAAGTATGCTTTTGATTACTCCCAAAATTTTAGTCATTTTCTTTCCTTGCCCAGTAATGTTGAGCCTAAGGAAGAAACGCGTGGGTCCTTTGTAAAAATTGAGCTAATTGAAACAAAAACCCTGCACTCGCTTGATAGTACTCCTCTAGCTAAATCTAAAGGAAAGAACCCCAGACCTGAACAGGGAATTGAGTCTCTTGAGGTTTCCCTACTAAAAATTAACCTGAACAAAATAAAAATGAAACCCCCAAAAATAGTCCTACCAAAGCTAGAAAGGGTGAGAAAGACTCTATTAGGAAAAGTATCACCATTGACCTGGACATGCAGGACTCTGACAAAGAAGAGGATAGTATAAAAGAAAAAAAGAAGAAAGAAAGTAGTTCTAGAGAAAGAAGATTTGCATGACTACTAGCAATTGAAAATAAGTTTCAAATTGAACCTATAGTGATTATCTTTGATTTGGAGGAGGATTTTAACTTTGAGGAAGTGGAAGATTTCCTCCAACGATGACATAGAGGATGAAGAGTATCAAGATGAGGAAGAAGAATATGAGGATAGTTATAAGGAAGAGATAGAATGAAAAATTAATTCCTCTGAAGATTCAGAACCAGCCTCCCCACCTCTTAATTCTTTGGAGGACATTGACATGGTCCCCTATTCTCAGGATATACCACCGTAAAAGGATGATAATAAGAACATGTGCAGCAGAGAGATAATGATGCTTCAGAAGAGGATCTTGAACCTAGAACTGAGATTGGCTGACTATATGCAATGTTTTGAAAAAATGGGTGATTCCCTTTGCTTGATGTGTGCCATTATAGATGGTATCATGAGGAAGGTAACAATGGGTTTTTTTTTAGGGTAAAGAGGGATGAGAAAGAAGACTAGGACGCTGATGAAGGAAGGAAAATTCGATGAAGACAATGAGGAGAAGGATACCACCCTGGGGGAGATCTGGACTGATCAAGTGAATAGGCTGGAGTGCAACTAGAGGATGATCAAAGATGATTAAGAAGCTCAGTTTTTATTTACATTTTTTGGTTATTAGTGCTATAGTTAGTAGTAGTTACTATGAGTATTTAGAGAGGAATAGGCCTATGTGCCAAATGAATCATACTTTTATTATTGTTGGCTACTCTATTAAGATAGATAGTCTTTTACATTCTCTGAATACTTACTTAAGGATGGGAAGATGGTGGTTAGATAAAAATATACAGACATGATAATTTTTTAATACTTTTGAGAGTAGTTGGTAGGTTCCTTGGTTGGCTGTTTGCTTCCAGATCTTTTGTGCTTCTCTCTATTTTTTGTTGTTGTTCTATAGGTTTAGGGCCTTATCATTGCTACTACAATAAAAAACAAAATAAAAGATTTATATTGAAGGAAATGGAGGGAAAATATTTTCTTGCAAATCAGATCAAATAAAAGAAAAGAACATGCATCAGCTACAATTAAATCTAGATACTTCTGCTTCTTGTTATAGTTCTCCTAATTACTCATTGTAGTTAAATATTAAGTTCTAGTTAAATGAATGAAAGAAAAATTTGAAGGTTGGAAGGTCTACCATTGATTGAAAATATAAAATAGATATGTGAAGAATGTATTGTTAGGAAACAACATACGGTTATCTTTCCAATTGGTAAATCTAGTAGACCTGAGAAACATCTATATATAATTCACATGGATTTGTCTAGTCCAGTGGTAACACCCTATTTTAACAAATATAAGTTTTTTTAATGTTTGATGATATCTCAACAAAAAAATTGGTATATAGTTTCACTATAAAATTACAAGTGTTTGACTAATTTGAACAATTCAAGAGGTTAGTTGAAAAACAAAGTGATAAGTATATCAATTGATAAGGTCGGATAATGAAGAAGAGTACAAAACTTAATTTCTATATTTCTTTAGAAATCAATAAATAAGTAGAGAATTCACTTCTTCCCACACTATACAAAAACATAGCATTGTTGAAAGGAAGAATAGGGCCATTATTTAAATGACAAGGATTATGATGAAAGGGAATGATTTGGAAAAAAAAATGGGTAGAAGAAATATGCCTAGAAGTGTATCTTTTAATAAAAGTCCTATAAATAGACAAAGGAATGATGTTTGAACAAGCATGGTATATGATTATGCCAAATGTTAATCGTTTGAGATTATTTTGGTGTTTTTACTATGCATACATGCTTTAATATAAAAAAAATGTTTGAGTTACACTATAAAGGCCTAAACTACTTTTTTAGTAGTTATGAATTAAAAAATAAAGCATATAGATTATATCATCCCATAGAAAAAGGATTTTGATAAGTAAAGATATGGTGTCTAATAAAGTAGCATAATGGACCAAATAAAAAATTAAAAAAAAGTGAAGAGAGATTGTGATTGATGAAGTTGAAATGAAGGTGTAAGAAGATAATGAAGCTAAATCATCTAGTGGAGGAATACGAAAGTATCAAAAATATCAAAGTTGGAAATATGGAAGAGAATCTATTTTCAAGTCTTTTGTTGGATTGAAACTATGAGAAAATGATAACAAGGTCAAGTGAAAAAAATAATTATGCATTGATGATTCAAATCATGGAAAATAATGAGCCACAAACCTTTGATAGGGGTCAAGAAGAAAAAGAGTTGATTGATGCAATAAATAGTGTATTAGAAATAATTGAAAGGAATTACACATAGAATCTAGTTTAGCTACTTACCAGTACAAAAACTATTGGTACAAGGTGGGTGAACAAAACAATGTATAGATCTAATGAAAGCATTGATAAGAATAAGGCTAGAGTGGTAGCCAAAGGGTACACTTAACAAGAAGGTATTTCAGTTATATGCAACTTTTTGCACCTGTAGGATGAATATATAATATCGAATTGCTTTTGGCTCTAATAAATTAGTAGAGTTGCACAATTTATCAAATAGATCTAGAGTTTATTTTTCAATGCATATATTGACGAGGAAGTGTACATTCCACATGTACAAATTTTAAAACACCTTTTAAAGATAAATATTTGTAAAGTTTAAATAAGGCCTTCTATGGTATTATGAAAGCACCTAGAGCATGGTAATCAAGGATAGACTCATGCTTACAATACAAATATTTTTTAGTAAGTTAGTTCAATCAAAATCTTTATATTAAGAGCTCAATGAAGGATACATTTATCATAGTTCTCTATATTGATGATCACATCTACACAAGCAACAATTTATCTTTATTTATGGAGTTTACAGTAGCTATGGTTACTAGATTTAAAATGATAGATTTTTTATAGATGCACTATCTTCTAGGTAAAGAAGTTTGAAAAATTAAGATGAAATATTCATATCATAGAAAAATATGCTTCAAATATTTTATAAAAATATTAGATGATGAGTTGCAAACTAGTCACAACACCCATTAAAGTTAGACTTAAGCTGTTTAGCTCAGATGCGAGGTGGGTTTTATATATACATAATGCTAAGAGTTGAGATAGTGCCATGAGCTCTTTCTAGGATCACTGCACACAATTTTAGCAAGCTCAAGTTGCATTTCAAGGAGTCAAAGAGAAGGGTCATATTTGTCATCATGCCTTTCCTTAATGGACACACTAATCATCTTTGTTAAAAAGAAGGATGAATCTCTTCAATATTGCATAAAGTTTGGTAGCTACATAATGTAACAATTAAGCATCAGTATCCATTAACTAGGATTCATGATTTGTTTTCTCAAATCTAGGGAGATAGGGCTTTCCAAAAGATATATTTGAAGTTTGGATGCAACTAATCGAGTTGTAGCCTTTCCTCTAATGAGTGCTCCCATAGTTTTTATGAGTCTTATGAGCGGTTTTTGGTGCACATTCTTGGATCAATTTATTTTGGTGATCCTAGATGACATCTTGATCTATTCAAAGATAGAGTAAAATGGATAGCACATGTTATTTCTTTTCGAGTGTGAGACTATTAAAGTTCTAGCTCAACTTGGTCAAATGTACCTTCTTGTGAATGGAGATTTAGTATGAAAGACACATTATATTAGTTGATGGTATCTACCTAGATCTATTAAGATTATAATGATTAAAAAATGACAAAAATAAAATATACAAGGATAAACTTAATCATGAAGGCGATGGATAGCTTTCCCATAATAAATTTCTCTTCTCCTAATGTTTGTACTTCCAAAATCGTGAAGAGAGAGAACAATCATATGAAAGAAGATTCAGAAAAAAAACATATTTTTTTTCTTTTTAAAAATTATTATTGTCAAGCCTAACTTGATAATGTCTACCAAACACAAAAAAGTATATGTAAGATGACTTCTACCTAACAAAAAATACATCAAAGATCACAATGGTCAAGATCCTCGCTATCATGGGTGTTCTAAAATCAACTCTAGAAAACAAATAATCAAATGAAAGAAAATAAAAAATAAAAAATCATGATTTTACTTTTTTTTCTTAAAACCAAACACGAAAAAAAAAATGTATATAAGAAAACTTCTACCTAACAAATACATCACAATCACAATGGTCAAATTCTTAGCTGTTATGAGTATTTTAAAATGAATTCTATAAATCAAATAAATTCCTAAATGGACGGAGTAAATTTCTACCCTTAATATTTACGGATTTGTCTGTCAACATGTGATGCACGTATTGACAGCCACATCTCTTGACAATTTGCCACTACTTAGCTCGTGCAACATACGTCAATAAAATATATACAGTTTGCATTTTATACTGATATCAAATCTAGTTAGACTACAACCAGGGATTAGTTTGCATTTTTATGTTAGTTTTATAGATATTTATCTAATTGTCTTTACAATAAATTCTCCTATGTTAACCTGATTGATATTAGTGAATGGTTGCTGGTTTTGTTGAAGGATATATAGACCAAAATATTAAATATATATATATATATATATATATATATATATATATATATATATATATATATATATATATATATATATATATATATATATATATATATATATATATATATATATATATATATATATATATATATATATATATATATAGTTGTAAGGCAAATAATATATTTAAAAAGTAAAAATGAGCAAAATATATCTTACAGATGTCACTACAACAGAAACAGTGAATCTGTTAGGAAATTATATTGGTGTTATACCATACTTTTTTTCTCTTGCCCAGAAACAAATTCTAAACTTTAATTCTAACTTAGAAATACGGCAGATAAAACTTTCCATAAAATCTTTAACCACAGTGTACAAACTTGTTGCTCTTTTAGCTATCTTAATCTAAATAAAATATGCAAAATGCCAACATCAAATATGGGCTTTATCTTCCATTTCTTGAGCTTGTGGGCTGCTGTTGATTTACAGAAAACAGAATAGTGAGGGTGAGGTTTATTTTAAATATATATAATTATTAATCATGTAGGCTGTTCTAATAGTTTTATTACCAAGATCATTATATATCTTTCAAGAAAGTCAACAACTATATACTAACATTATAAAAGGGTGTAACTATCTTAAATTAATATTTGTTTAAAATATAATAAACTTTAATCATTATTATATAGATATAATTGAATAATTAATATTTTGTTAAAAGATATCTACTTACTTTTATAATAAAATTTCTTAATACTATTACTAAATAGTTATCTATCTTTATGATTAATTTTCTATAGTATTATGATGACCATTGACTTTACTAAGAGATATCTGATTGTGTTTATAATAAACTTATTACAATCCCTGCTGAATACCATATACATATTTCAGCCAGTTTATAATAATCGTACATAGAAATTTCAAAGTGATATTTAAAAGTAATGAAGGGACGTGTGTGTAAAATGCAGCCTTCAAATATTGATCTTTTATCTTCCATTTCTTGAACTTATGGGCTGCCCCTTTGTAGAATAGTGAATAGTAAGGGTGATGTTTTAGAGATGAGTATGGAGGCAAATGAAGTGAAAGGAAGAACTTGTCACTTTGTGATGGTTCATGGAGCAACCTTGGGCGGTTGGTGTTGGTACAAAGTTGCAGATCTTCTTTTGAAAGCGGGCCACACTGTATCTTCCATTGACATGGCCAGCGGAGGTATAGATCCTACAAATGCCGACCAGGTTTCATCTTTACAACAGTACAATCAACCACTAACAGATTTCTTCATAGCTCGTCCTTCGCAGGATAAGGTATGTTTTTCTATGTTTTGATTTGTTTAAGTGATTTGTGAAAGTATGAATTTGAGGAATAATTTAATCTTGGTTTTGATTTCTAAGTGGTTCACTTTGAATCATGCTAATAGATTGGTTCTAATTGAAAAGAAAAACTGATTTAAAAATGGATCACCTAAACAAATGGAACTTAAAATGTCTTCTATAAATTAGATCGTGTCCATTATATGGCCTCCTTTGTTTAGAATTCAGTCATCAAAACCATGGATTTCAACTAATTTGTAGTTGTATGTCTGTTAAGGTTATAATGGTTGGTCACAGCGCTGGTGGCTTCAATTTGAGTTTTACCATGGAGCGTTTTCCAGATAAAATTGCTGCAACTGTATTTGTTACCGCCTTCATGCCCCTCAGCGGAACAACTCTCTCTGATATGATTAGTGAGGTTTGATAACTTCCACCTATTCATTCCTACACCATCAACAGTCATAAACCTGCAATGCCATTTTTCTAAGAGCATACAATTTTATAGGTCTCATCCATAGTTGGAAATTTCGGAGACTCCACATTTTACTATGAAAATGGGAAAGAAAATACGGCCACATCCTTCAGATTTGGCAGCCAGTTTACGCGACACTCTTTATCACAGAACAGTCCTTCTTGGGTAAATCACTTGATAACAGAAACAGTTGAGTCATATATTGGGTATTTATGGAATTTCAATTGATTGATTCATTGATTGATTAATATGGGTCTGAATGCAGGACCTAATGTTGTTGGATTCGCTGGAGAAAAAGTTTCCTCTATGCGAAGAACCTATTTTGTATACAGCTAAAAACTATGGAAGCATTAGGAGAATATACGTTGTGGCGAAGGAAGATAAATTATTTGTGGAGGCATTCCAGAGAAAGATGAGTGCAGAGAATCCTCAACAAATGGTATACGAAATTGAAGGATCTGATCACACCGTAGTGTTCTCGAAGCCTCTTCGTCTAGCTGAGGTGCTCATTGGAATTGCTAATATATGTCTGTGAAAGTGAAGCAATCAGATGCAGTTGGGTTTTTGTAAATTTTGGGATATCGTGAAATCCAGGGATAAACTGTGTCACACACGTCACGGTTCTCAATATTCTAAACTGTAATGATGAAATTATTCTTGGAATGAGAATCAATTAGAACTCTATTTTTGTATGTGTCATACAAGTTGTCTTCAATTAGGACTCTTCTCTCTTATGTGTCATACATGTAGTTGTGTGAGTCGTACTTACTATATTTAGTAAGTTGTCTTCAACTAGGACTCTACAACTCAATTGTGTTGACTTAGTAAATTATAAGTGATTCATAGTAGAGTCAAGTTGGACTCTATATGTGTCAACCTTGTAGATGATAGAGAGCCACATATAGGCTTAGTTAATAATATGACTAGAGCGGTGGCATTAGAAGGGTTAGAGGTGGCAAATTTGATAACTTAATTATAGCATCAAGTTTCTCAAATTTGTATATATATATATATAGTAGCTTTCCCTCCTTTGGCAAAAAAGGGGCCAAAATAGTTTTGAGATTGTATTGTAACTATTTTTGTTGCTGAATAATATGATGACTTTCTAGTTTTGGAGTGTGGGTTTTTTCACTTGAAAAGGTTTTCCCCATGGTAAATTTTTGTTATATTCTTCTATTTTATGATTATGTGTTGTTGAATCTAAATGTATGCATGTTGCTAATACTGTGGTTCGATTTCACAAGATCTTAAATTGCAATCACTTTTCTCTAAGTCTTAATGTGGGAGATTAACTGTGTCTAATTCCGCTTTATGGCATAGTAGTGTGTGTTTGTGTTGGATGTTGGATACACATATTGATCCTGAGAGATGGCTCTTCAAGGATGCCCTGATTTCCCAACAATTGGTATCAGAGCATTGGTTCAAAAATTTGCAGGTTGCTTGCATGTCCATAATTTATGTTGCATGTACTTGCATGGACTTGCAGTTGCTTGCATGCGCTTGCATATGAAGGTCCTCGGTATTTTGGGTTTTGGGTATTCCTTCTATAGAGGTTTCTTAGCCTATAAAGCTTGAGGGAATTTGAAGGAATTGACTGAAGATTGATCCTTTGGTGAGTGAAAGTCTTGCAGTTATTTGAGTCGCAGGAGACAACATACATTTTGAAGGATGCTTAAGACAAAGAAATTGGAGTTGGTCACATTGAAATTTTGTTTATCTGGAGCTCTTGTTTTATAGTATAATAATTCCTGATTCATGAAAGTGTTGGTACATGATTATTCACTTGACATTTTGGTGGTGATGCTTGGTAGATTTCTAGACTATGGTGCTCAATGTGTACATGATTGGAAAATTGGAAATGTGCTTGATTTGGTGCTTGAGTCATGTTGTCTACATAATTATTCTCTTTAAGATCTTAGTTTGCATGTTGCTAATGTGATAGTGAGTTTGCATGTTCCAATATTTTGATCTACGAGTTGTGCAATGTTGTGGGTTGTCTTTACCTACATGTTTGTTGTGGGAAAACTCGGATGTGGACTATCTATCTCCATAAGGTTTGATTCAATGTTTATGCAGACTTGTTAGTTGGTCTTGTTTGTGGTTACTTGAGCATTGGCGTGATTTTTCCGAGATGAGAGGATGGATGATAAGTGAGTGCTTGGATAGTTAGTTATGGGAATCTATAGCATGGTGTATTTTCTTCATTTGGAGATTTGGGTTTCATTTGGTATGATTAGCAATACACTTGTATGTGTGTGGACCTGGATGATTTTTAGGTTTGGAGATGGTGCATCATGTGCTTGGAGAGCTTAGTATCATGATTTAGTGGGAGATTTAGTAGTGATTGTGTATTCATCACTTGGTGATGGATGATCTTCTTTAGTGATGCAGATGTATTGGAGGCTCTTAGATACTATTGTTATAAAAAGGATCTTTCACATTTGCATGTACACTATTTAAGGATTTTTAACATCTTTGAGCCATAGATGGCTCTTAGAGTCTCTGGTTGAGGTGTTGGTGGTACTTGATAGGTGATGTTGGTTTAGAGTATGTTGGTGTTATGTCATGGTATACTTTTGATTGCTCATTAGAGTTGTGCATGATACATTGCTCTTGAGACCATGGTATGTTCACTTGGACCATGTGATCTCCTAGGAGGGGATGGTAAGATCACGATGTCATGATGGGTTCCTTAATTTGCAGATTGGAGCTTTCATAGTGGTCTAGAGAGATCTCTTTGTATTGCATACATTTGGCATATGTCTGAGAACTTCATGGGAGTGCAAATTTCCATTTCGAGTTTATCATGGATTGATGTTTTGTTGGTACTCATGGATACAAGGAGACTTAGGTGCTAAGATGGTTACTTTTGATGAGATTTGAGTTGGAAGTCTGAGGAGCCTACATTGTGGTTGAACATGATTTCAATAGAGATATATGAGGAGATTGTTCTTGGATGAGTCATGATGACTTGGAAATATTGGAGGAGCATTCTCATTCCCCACTCTTGGTCTACTCATCAGTTTATTACTTGAGAGGTATTTTCCATTGTTTCCCTTAGGTTCTTTATACTTTTCTTTCATATTCATGGATCTAGAGCTATGGTCAAATGGTTCGGGAGGATTCATTCTGAGAGATGGATAGCATGGTTATCTCCTTGGGTATATTTTCTTTTATGATGATCATAAGGGATGGTTGTGGGCTGATTTCTTGAAAGGGAAATGGAATAGTTTGATCTTTTTGGAGAGGCTTACATCCATGTAGATACAAAATATATATGTTATGTTTAATATTTTTCAGATTGAACAAGTTTGGATGTTATGGTTTTTCTCTTGGGGATGTGAAGGAGATCTTATTTGGAATAGCTGACAGTTAGAGGTGTTTGTAAAAGGACATGCTACATGTTTATGGTTTGTAGTTTCTCTCTTTGGTCTTAATGATCTTCCAGGAGGTTCAGATCCACTTGGTATTGGATGTGAGGTTTTGTATGGAGCTGTAGTGGTCACTATTTTGTGGTCATATGCTATCACTTGGGTGATGACATGGAGATTCCTGTATCTATTTCTCCTATCAAATGCATAGAGAAGATAGGAGAGCTATGGATACTTGTTGAGAGAAATGTTTCTTGGAACAAATTAGTTTGGAGATTTTCATATCTTTGTGGATGGCCCTTGGTACTAAATGATTACATTTTCTATGTGTTGTGATTGGTAGAGTCGGTATGCCTTTGATCCTTTTAGATTTGACATTACCCATGTAGTAGGAGTTCTTGAATGTTTTTTGGTCATCATTGACTAGTTTGCACATGGAGCTTGAGGTTGCAATTTATTGGGTTGGTTATGTTGGTGACTTGAGTTTATTAATGGTATATACATTTGAGGTATGGGTGACTAGATGGATTAGCACTTTTCACAGGTGCTATTTTCAATTGCATGGGTTTATCAGTTGGATGGGAGTAGTCAGTTTGATTGTTGATCTAGCTTGTGTTTTATCTTGTTTTCTATAGGATTACTTCATAGTTGTGTTATGAATATGAGCTATGAAGTTGATGTTATTGATTCTTTTGTATAGCTCATGAGCACAATGGATTGGTGATAGTATCTTGTAGCCTTTGATATCACTAGGATCTTATTCTTGTGTTCTTTAGACTGGTGCATTTTCATCTTAGCTTGTTCCCTTTTTCTTCCATATTTCAAAAATGGCAAATAAGTTGGGCCAATCCAGGTGGCCGAATCTCCTCGACTTTATAAATTTATGGTCAAATGCATTTCAATTCACCCTCATTTTTATTAATTTTTTGTAATGATTTAAATATTTCACAAATAGTGTCTATACTATCACAACGGTCTAATTAATATTTTCACCTGAGTTTTCGGAAGTGTGCCTCAATGCACCAACATAATTTGCCAATAGCCATCAATAGTTCAATTTGCATGAGGACCCAATTCACTCGGCATTTTCTGGAAGAGCATCTTAATTCTCCCCAATGTTCGCCAATATCATTAATCATTCAATGTTCCAAGAGGATTGATTTCACCAATTTTATTATAAGCCCATCCCAATGGATAGTCCATAATGGACTAGTAAATTACAACGTATATGTTTTGTCGATGTTTCATTCACCCAATGATTCCATAAGATGTGTTAGAATTAAGTGGGATTTGCCAAATTTTTGGTATACCATTTAAATTTCGTGCAATATTCACCAAATATGGATTTCTATAAGATATATGAAAGATTAAATTTTTATTTACACAATTTGATCGATTCAAAATGCAAAACCTTAAATTCGTAATTTAGCAATGTTTGTGGTTAAAAATATGATCATGAAGGTACATTGTCACAATTATCGCATTCACAACTTACACCGAATCTTAAAGAAGGTGGCGAATGAGATATCTCAAATGACAAAGAAGAAGAAGATCTGGTAGATACCTAGGGTAGAGGGAATGTGATAATCGACCTAGTTTACAATGTCATAGATGATGATGATGTAGGAAAGGGGAAAAGAAAATCCAAATTAAAAAAAGGTTGGGAGTGGGATATGGCAAGGTATTTTCAAATTGATTGGGTGTCAAAGTATCCATTCATTGAACTGGTAGAGAATCCAAACAAAGGTGACCCTCCAATAGAATGTAGGTGTAAGATTTATAGTTGGAAATATAAAAAGGATAAGAGGTTGTAGCTGAAGCTTGACACCATTTCTATCTACTATTTCTCTATGCCACTCTCTAAGAATCTAAAGTTAAGTGATCATTTCTTTGAAGTGCTATAACACTATTCATCTTGATCTATTAGAAACTTTTAGATCATTCTTATTGAGTAGGGATACCTCAGACATCTAGATTCTAGGCCATAGGGGCAATGAATCTTATAGTCTATTGTTATTTCTTAAGAAAGTAAATGGTTTTTTGCACTTGCAACCTTTATTTCATCGGAGATGTCAAATAGGAAGAAGGGTAAGACTCTTGAATATGGTGAAGGTCAAGAGAGGTCAGCAAAATGCAGAACCTTAAATTCATACTTTAGCAATGTTTGTGGTTAAAATTATGATCATGAAGGTACATTGTCACAAAAACTGCATTCACAACTTACACTGAATATTAAAGAAGGTGGTGAATGAGATATCTCAGATGACAAAGAAGAAGAAGATCTGGTAGATACCCAGGGTAGCAGCAATGTGATAATCGACCTGGTTGACAATTTCATAGATGATGATGATGCAGGAAAGGAGAAAAGAAAATCCAAATAAAAAATAGGTTGGGAGTGGGATATGGCAAGGCATTTTCAAATTAATTGGGTATCAAAGTATCCATTCATTGAACTAGTAGAGAATCCAAAAAAAGGTGACCCTCCAATAGAATGTAGGTGTAATATTTATATTTGGAAATATAAAAAGGATAAGAGGTTGCAGCTGAAGCTTGACACCATTGAAAAGCATATCGACAATGTTTACGAAAAGAAAATCATAGATGGAACTAAAAAATAAGTGATAAGATGGAAAACAAAGGATCAATGTCAACATGTTAAGTGTGCCTTAGAATATGATGTGCATTTGAAAATATAGGAAAAGCTTGTTGAATCTGGGGGTTCTCTTGAAGCTATTCTTGGAAAGGCAAAGGTAGTCACACATCTGGTAAATATTGTTCAGTTAAGTGTTGTTTTTCATATTTTGACCAAAGGGCATCCTATGATATACTACCCATAAATTAGTACTTTATTATCCTTTTTGGGAATTCCAAACTTTCCTAATAGTCACAGGTTAGTAAATAGTGGTTGGGAATGAGCAAGTTGTCTTGTTGAGGTTGAAAAAAAAGATATAAAGAAAAGAATTAGAAGTCAAACTTTATTGCATTATTTTTGGATGAAGTTACAACAATAGATAATATATCTTGGGTATGTATAAATGTTTATACCATAAAGAATCATGTCCGCCAACCTCATCTAATATGTGTTTCTAAATTAAACGAGAGTGTGACAATGAAAATTCTATTTCAACTAGTCAGGAATTCATTAATTGAATATAGATGTATGGATGACTTGACAATTACAAAAAGGTTGGTATGTGTAGTCGAACAGATGGAGCTTTAGTAATGCAAGGTCATAAGAATGGTCTTTCCATTAAGCTACAAAATTCTTGTTCGCCCTACATGACTGTCATTCACTGTATGACCAACATAATGAATCTAGATTTTAAAATTCTGAGCAACCATCTTGTAGTAACAAATTTGATTATTTAATCAAAGAGGTCTACTCATACTTTTGTCAAAGTCCCAATTAGTTTTTGGAATTTCAAAATTTTGCCGATGGAATAATTGATGGGAACAAGCTTTTGAAGGATGTCGATACCAGATGGATCTCCTTGCATGGTCCAGCATATCGAGTTTAATCAAAATATCGATCCTTGATTGGAGTAATGTACAAACATCGCCACACAGTAAACAAAGCTCCTGACTAGCTTAGTAGGTTATGTGATATAGAGAAAATCCTAACTTTAGAAGGTCTTCTCCCCATGCTAGAGGAAATGAACCATCTTTTGAGAAAATCCCCCAAAAAGAGCTATGCATATTGCTGAATATGCTATGCTACACAAAATGACATGCACGAACCTCGATAATCTCTATCAATCAAAACGAACATTTGCTGATTTAAAATTTGCTACCTAGCAGACATTGACAGATTTGAAAAACCCTAACAATTTTTTTCAGTTTAATGCAAATGGGGAGTTATGTGTCAATGTACATGGATTTGAGATACCAATACACCACCTTGCCACGATCATGGAACTAGGAAAGCGCTCTAAGAAGCAAGAAGTAAGTGTCACAAGGGAAGATTTTAGCAAGATTGTTGATTTTGTGACTACTAGTCTGATGAAAATTGCCTCTTCTATTTCCTTAGAAATTAGAAAATGATTCCCTCATGATGATTTACTTGAAGACATGTCTATTGTGTTTCCTCAATATTGGGAACTCAACAATCCAACTGATTTTCATCATAGGATAATGACTTTGAGAAACCAGTTTTGCAAATCTATAGAAATCAATGGACAAACTATATAATGAATTTTAAATGAAACAATTCTTAGAGAGTAATCAACCTATTTTGCATTAACTATGAGGCATCATTTTGATGAATTGAAAAAAGTGGAGAACCCTTTGGAAGAGAGATTAGTAACAAAGGTTTGGACAAAGATAAGTCAAAGTGTACAATTGGCTCATTCAATATCATAGTATCTCAAACTTGTTGATTTATGTCAAAACATGATATTGGGTTCGGTGGAGGATGAGAAAGTTTTTAGTGCTTTGGGGTTCTTAAAATCAAAGTAAAGGAACAAACTAGACAAGAATTCTAAAAATTGCTCGCTACTGTACACATCGAGTTATAATGTCTGATGTTTTCCTTATAAAAGGGCACTAGGAATCTGGAAGTCCAAAACTAAAAGAAGAGGGTTGGGCATCACCTCAAACCAAGGTGGGACATGACAGAATGAATTCCAGTGACACATGTACTACTATTTTTGAGATGCACTCAAGCAAAGGTATGTAGATTGAAGAAAACATAGACAATAATAAACAAAGCTCTTGATTTGATGATCAAGATGATGAGATGATTTGGCAAATTTAAGAGATTTAGTGCTAGCTGTTACTAGGTATTTATTAAACTTTTGGTTGCATATTGCATAATGTATTTCATCTGTCACATAAAAAAATCCTAATTGTGCTTGATGATATTTTATGTTTCTATCAATGTCATTTAATTTTGATATGCAATTGCATTTTTCAAATTTCTATTTACAAGTTAATAAATTAACGTACTACTATATTTTCAATGATCAAGAATAAGGTTGCATTAGTAATTATTTATTTGATAATTTTTATTCAACATTAAAGTATCAAAAAGGTGTAGTGTTGCATTAGTAATTACATCATGATCATGGAGACAATTAATTGCATTAGTATCAAAAAATATGATTAATATTTGATATCGACCATAGCAAGAGATGAATTTTCCCAGTTGCAACTTATTATTTCTGCTCTATATAGAATCCCTTTGAATAGAGTAAGCAATTTTAATATTCTACTTTATAAGAAGTTGAAACCCATTCAAACTCAACAACACAATGTAGACATATGAATCTCAACCAAAAAATCCTCAATTTCATTGATTCATATAAGATCTTGCATAACAATTGTGATCTTTTTATATATTATTCACCCTTAGTGAATTAGTATATCGGCTTCTATTGGAATTTTTTAGTATATGTAGAAGTTCAAGAAGGAGAGGGAAAAACAAGGCCTTGATTATCCTCTTATAGAAAATTGAGGATGCAACAAGCTTTGGGTGTTTTACAATATCAAAATTTGAAAACTAAGGAAAAGAGAGGAAAAAGGATCTAGATTGATCAAATAAAAACTAGAAGAAACATAGAAAAGAGAGAATAAAGGATGAGAAGTTTTCAAATACATATCGTTTGACATCATGAAGATCCTTGAGATGTTGCTGATAGTTGTCATCTTCAATTTCTAGCCTGATCACCTCTATTCTGGTCATACCACTGTTGAACCTTGAGAGTGCATCCATGTAGGATTGTAACTTCTTAATTAATTGTGTATCATCTGACGCTATATCTGGCAACATCTGACCCTGAATTGTTTTGATATCAACTTTCCAATATGCTTTGGATCTCATGAACTTTTCTCCTTCTATTCTTCTTCTTTCTTTGTCAAACATAGTAGGTATGAGGTTGGAGACTAAACAATGGAAGCCTTTGAGTTCACCAATAATTTTGTGTTTATACATCTTGTGAAAAATAAAGAGTTTCTTTAACATCTCAAACCTAGTTTTAAAAATTCTGATCATGTCATGCTGGAAACTTGGGAGAGGCATAATCAATGAAATCTCAAACACTGCAATTGTCTTGCTCATATGAGATAATGAGTAGGCCATGAAACATTGTCATCTCAAATGTTCTTGAGAAAATCTTACCAACACCATGTGTTCATCCCATGTTGCATCAACATGATCCCAAATTTCATTGATCTTTGATTTCAATTGTGATTTTGCAATGTCTATCTATATTATTCTCTCCATCTGTAAAGAATCCATCTTTAGTGCATCCCTTTCATTTCTCAATTTGACTATCTCTAATCTAGCTTGAGCCAGATCATTCCTTAATCCCATATCTTCATTAGATATATGTTAAATCCTTCCTAGAGGTGTGTATGTTGGTCCTATTCTCAATTCTTCTTCTAGAGCACCCACCTTCTCTCTCAAAATTGTGACCTCTTCATTTTCCTTCAAATCCACCTTATGAGTAAATTTTGCCACATTTAGATTGATGTGTGTTGCCTCTGTAATGGAAGTGTTAGCCATTATTTTGACTAACATACCCCAAATAATTGATCAACTTCATAGCTCATACTAGGCTTATTTGTGACACTATGAAGACACCAAATAACTAGTTGATCAAGATGATCACCAAATGCTACTCCTGAAAGTACTTCCTCTCTCTGCACTATATCCATTGATTCAAGATCTATGTCATGTCTCTTCTTAATTCATCAAAAATAATATCAGAAGAGATGTCTCATCCTTCCAAAAGGAGTACCCTGCTCCCCTTTACAATCTACCTTCCTATATCTACGGTCATAGCAGAAAATTATTGCTTTGTAGAGCTCTTAGGACCTCATCTTTCATTCTCAATCTTTCTTCATTCCCCAAATTATCAAAGTTAATACCTCTTCTCTTTTCCATTTCATGTGTCAAATTTCTTATAAGAAAATGTTTTAATTTCTTGGTATTTATGAAACCATCATTGCTGATGAATTGTTCACAAGCATTCAATCTCACATCTTCACTAAGATCTCCCCCAAGTTTAAAAGCATCAAGGGCCCACTCCTTAGGAGGATTTTGAATGGTAACCCCTTTCCTTGTATCAAATTTGTGAGGAGGTAAGGACTCATCCCTTTTGAATTCAAAATCTTGATATAAATGGAAACGAATTTCTCTTCCTAGAAATATATGCAAGGGAGTGATAGCCCTAGGGCTCTCTAGGACTTGAAAAATAGAACCACTCGAAGATGGTTCACTCATGGGCATCTCCATGGTAGCTTCTACAAGCAATATTTGTGAGGGTTTTGAAGGGTTTGATTATTCTGGATCAATATTAGATGTGGATGGAGGTTCTTAAGGGCTCAAGGGAGGAGAGGTAGGGCCAATGGGAGAGCCAATTGACTAAGGAGATCCTGGCCTTTCCTCCTCTACCACCTGGACTAGGGTTCTAACATCCAAGTGGGGTCTCTCATGATGTAGGGGCATTCTATCGACATCTATATAAGTAGAAATTTTTTCTCTCATCCTTTCTTCTCAGATTATTTGAATCTCCCATGCTAGAGAGTAAGAGTTTTCCTCCTTCTCTCTTCTATTTTCCTCATATTGGATTTTATACCACCTTTCCTTTATTTTCAATACTTCCTCATAGTTTTTTGCATTCCTTATGAGGTGTTCATTATATTCCTCATCCCATTGATACTCTGGTGTTTTAGCCTTCCCAAGCTTTTTGACAAACCATTTAGAGTCATAAGACCTGTATATAGCTTGGGGAAGTCTATACTTGTTCAACATAAAATCCAAGATATCATATGCTTTCCTATTTAAAAAGTGATACATCCAAATCACAACTTGTGATGGGATCATTGATCCTTTTTTGTGTGACCCTCCCATCAAAGACTTATTAGGCTCATTTAATTGATGCATGATTTCTAAAAGGTCCACCCTATCCTACATAGTAATCGGAAAAATCCTAGGAGTAATAGGACTACCAAAAACCTTTATGATTGTGTGGTCCTTAAAGTAAAACCAAGATCCCCAATTGTGGGTGATACCTAACTCAGGCTTAAGGGCTTTGGGTCTGAGAAATTCCTTAGCCTTTGGGCTTAGACCCCATCTAACTTCCTTCTGCAAAATACTCAAAAGCTTTCTCACAAACAAATTTTCAAAAACCAAATAGTCTGACCCATTCATATGTGAGTCCCAGATATAGGTCCACTCTTGAACACCAAGTGGCTCTCTTTTAGTCATGGTTACAATCTACAAATTAGGATGTCATACCTTAAGAACTTTGAACAAAAGTATATGCATCAGGAGAGAGTAATGCCTGAAATTTTTTTGATTTGCCCATTTTGAAATCTTACAAGGCATTATGCAAACCTTGAGCTACCACAAAAGCATAGTCAAAAGGCCTACTAATATCCTTGCTTTGGATATCCATACAAACCATCAACATCCAATTTGGAATCACCTGTCCCTTGCATTTGCAACACAAACATGACATAAAGCATAGTATGCATCCAAAAAGTAATTGATAAATAGGTCTCTTCTATAAGGGGCAGTCTACTTTGATGTCAAATTTCTATCATCTCCCTTTATGTGTACAGGCCTAAATGATGCTGATATTGTTATATACAAGAGCTCATTTTTCTTATACTCCATATCTAGCTCTTGGGGATCAATAACTTGATCTGTGTTAGGGTTGAGCATGAACACTTCATTGATAACATCTCTGGTGATATTTATTAACCTCCCACCTTCATTGGACAAGATCTCTCTAGTCACAAGATTGTAATTTGTAGTAATTGCAGAAATCAATTCAGTATTCACATAGACATTTGGCACCACAAGTTTTGCTAGATTGCAATTCCATATGCTGGACACTGGAATTCTCTCCTTCTTCTTGTAGCCTCTCCTATAGAGACTGAAACCTAATGGTGGAATCAACGCATCCTTGATTTTAGTAGAGTGATCGATGATGAATTCATCTAGTCTAGACCTACGCTTGGATATCTTTTGTGTCTCTGATGATCCAGGGAGTTGTACAATTATTTATTCAGAGAACTTTCTCTTCCCCAAATTAGAAGACTCTGCCATTCCTACGGTTAGGGTTCTATAGACTAACAAAAATGAGAAGCTTATATAATTCAACTCAAATTAAATCATATGGAATTTAGACAATAATGATCATTGACAATCTAGAAATATGCTCAAGAAGGTAAAAAGCTAGGAGGAGTGTAATGAAAGTGCACACAACAATCATGTCTTAGAAACCCTAATTATGATAGAAGAAAGCACAAAATAATTTTTAGAATATGTAGAGCATTGTAGATACAAATTAGCTACAAGCCTCCTACATGGGAGGTCTTAAGTTCAAATCTCAAAAAGCATTGTTCAATAAAAAAATACGAATTAGCGAGAGATCGGTGTTAATATAGCAGACAAATTTATATCATAATGAGCAAAATGGATTCATTAAATGTGGGCATGTATGTAGGTGTGATGGTTAGTTGACATCGGAAGGGAGAACGTAGTAGATTTAATATTTTTTATTTCACCATTACCTCTTAAGCCTCTTCGGTATTGCGAAGTTATCTTGGTTGTGCACCTTTTCCCAATCATGCAACCACGTGACAATCTCAGCCATAGATCTCCTGTGAAAGTGTCTTTCTCTATCACACTCAGAAAATAGGGTCATAGGGCCCACACTCTTATTGTGTGGCTTAGTTTTCCATATGATCTTGTCTTATTGGTTATGACATTTACTGTCAGCCTTCACGGGTCCCGCATGCCAATCTGCAGTGACATTGTGGAATTAGACTTTGGATGCATCTTTGATTAGTTGCGCAGTCGCACAATTACTTTTGGCTATTGATCTTCACCAAACTATTCTCTTAGTAAACTACAAAGGACATGACAGTGTCAGGACCACCTTTCCACCATGTCAACAACCACATATATGCATAGCGATCTTGAGCGGGTCCCATCTACCACGTAAGCAACAAGGTTGTAGAGTTAACATTTCCTAGGCCATTAATCTAATTTCACAACTGCACGCAAACACTAGTCATGGATTTGATCAAAGATGAAGGACAGTTTAAAAAAAAGGAAATAGGGGCGAACTAGATGGATAACACAAAGGTTCGGTCATACGATGATATAATGGACCTCAATGGATACCTTAAGACACTGGAAACCAACTGCCAAGGGTCACCGTTGAAATAGATCAAAAAGAGAATGCAATGTGGCTAGGACTTGGGGTTTATGGTTTCAGGATTAAACATTTTAAAACATAGAAGATAAACCCTAAACCATATGGCAATTTTGTTCAAAAAAATCCCAATGCTAAGGTCTTCCCTCCACTCTGATTTAGATCTAAGGAGCTTTTTTATAATTAAAACAGAGATCAAATAGATTTAATTGAAGCCATGACCAAACATTCATGGAATCATAAAAAAGAGATAAAATAGAGTTAATTCAAGCCACGAAAAAACATTCATAGAATCATAAAACAAAGATGAAACAGAGTTAATTCAAGCCACAACAAATTACAATAGTCTTGGAATTACAAACAATGTAAATCAGAAAACTTGAATGTATTTGGGAATACAAATTACACAATACATATTATGAAATCATTGTATGAGCTTCTAGAATTACAATACATATTTATTATTTTCAATTACAATTACAATATTACAATATTCTTGGAATTACAAACAAAGTAAATTAGAAAGCCTAAATGTATTTGAGAAGAGAAATTACGCAATACATATTATGAAATAATTGTATGAGCTTATGTGTTGGCATTATGTGAACTGGTATGAGGACATAATGACATTGTATGTTGTCATTGATGTCAATATGTTGAAGAGGTGAGAAACAGCATATCAGAGAATTGGTATAACACTGTGAACTAACATGTGTGCCAAAGTGAAGTGGTGTGCTTCTTCAAAGGTGAACTGGCATGTGGTTATGGCAACCGACACATGGAAGCATTGTATGACTACCAATTGGTGGTCTCAACTTTCGGGTTTTCGGTTGAAGTGCTTCAAGCCTGTGTGGATCAACTGGTGACTTTGTGTGATGAGTTAGCATGATAACAAAGAATAGATCATGTTGCCACGTAAGCCTTGTGCACGTGAAGGATCTTGCATGAAGGAGATTGTTCCTATCTAGATCGGGAATGTGAGAAGTCTGTAAAACGGTGATAACGTGTGATGGGTTATCAGCCGCCATAAAATCGGTGGAAATGGACAATGGAGATTGTCTTGAGATTGGATCAAGAACTACTACATTTAATGTAGTGTGCTCAATGGTCAGGATTGAACCATTTGAATTCCTTAACCTAACAAGTTTAGGGTTTAGGGATTATTCTACTGACCTATCTGTTTTCCTATAAGGTCGATATTGTGTCTCTTTCTGAAGTTGTTGGCAAAATTTGTGTGTGTGTATCCAAGAGAAGGGATACGTGATTCTTGCTAGACCAAAAGGAGAGAAGTGATACTTGCAGAGTGTAAGTGCAGAAGGTGAAAAGGAGCTTAAGTGGATCTGCATTGGCATTGAGTGATGTTACCAGATCATTGTAATGCCTATTGATCTCTAACCAGCTCAACAGTTGGAAAATCCCTTAATAGGGTAGCCTTAACCGGATTGCTGTAAATCCTTTAACAAGGTAATTCAAAGCTATTGAGTTTGAAATCCTTTAGCTATTGAGTTCTTGAAATCCTCTAACAAGGTAACCTTTAACAAGGTTTAACCCTTAACTGGGTATTGTAGTCATCCCTTAACTGGGTGATCTCTAATAGGATCGGTTCCTAGAACAACCTATTGTAATGTCTCTAACCAGACAAGGCTTCTAACAGAGCGGACTTCAAAGAGTTCAAAAACAGCTTGTGCATATTCATCCCCACCGTGGTTTTTCCCAGTTGGGTTTGCACATGAAAAATATGTGTGTCATGTGTGATGCTTTTATCTTGTGATGCTTTGCTATTGTCTATCAAGCATATGATGGTTCTGTGTTTTATGCCTGTCAATAAAACATATTAAACTAGCTGTTATTATGATCCGTTGATAGATTACCTGTTTATGCATAAGGGTGAAATGGTAGGGTAGTCTTGAGTTGAGTGAAAAGATAAGTGGGTAACCAGTTAATGCTTGTCTCAATTAGTCTTAGCTTTACCGGTTGCACTCTGTTTCAAACCGGTGTCATTGTTTGCTAGTCATTTGAAGTGTTTGCTGTTAGACCAGTTTAGGACTATATTTTTGTCTGTACTGATTCACCCCCTCCCTCTCAGTACTGGGTTAGTACTATCAGTTCATCATTGAGTTATCAATTGGTATCAGAGCGTCCTGCAGGTCCTCTATGTTATAAGCTTAACCGCTTGAGGTAAAGACCCCAGTCTAATGATGAAGAGGGAAGGTCCAAAGTTTAACAAAGAAAATTTCAGTATATGGAAAGACAGAATGAAGATATTCTTCAAAAGCATGGGTGCTCAACACTAGAGCTATGTTGAGAATACCTATGTTGCCCCTATCGGTACTCTCACCAATGACCAGAAGAGAGATATGCAGGAGAATGGGCAAGTCATGGAAGCCCTAATTAGTAGTTTATCTGACATTGAGTTTATTGATGTCCAAGATAAGGTAAATCCCAAAGAGGTATGGGATACTCTTGAAAATATCTATGGTGGTGATGAGCATGTAAAACAAGATAAGGAAGAAAGCCTTAGAGGGAAGTTTGAAGATATGCCGATGGTTGAAGGTGAGACCATTCGACAGTATCGAATAAGAATCAAAACTGTTATTGGAGATATCAAGAGTGCAGGTGGTAAAATACAAGATTCCACTGTGGTAAGCAAAGTCCTAAGATCCCTATTGCCGGTCTATGCAATAAGGGTTGCTGCTATTCAGGAGCTAAGATCAATAGACAAGACTAAGGTATCCCTAGACTCCATCATTGCAAAGTTGACAGCCTATGAGCTAAATAGTTTCGATGGCAATGTTCAAAAGACTGAATCAACTTTTAAAGCTTCTACAGTACCATCCAGAAAAGGAAAAGAAGCTAGCACTAGTGGCGAACCAAGACAGGGCAGAGAAATGGATGATGAGGAGATTCTGATGGCATTTGAAGCTCTTCTTTCTAGAAAACTTCCTAAAGAAACTGACAAATACAGACGTAAGCTACCTTTGAAATGCTTTTCTTGTAACCAGATAGGACATATTGCTGTAAATTGTCCTAATGGCAACAACAAGGAAAAACCGGAATGGTTCAAGAAGTTCAAAGGAGGAAACTGGAGAAACTGTTTTGTGGCAGTTGATGAAGGTGTCACAAATGAGAAATTAGAGGATGAAGAAAATGAAGATATTGTGTTTGTTTCTGTCAAAGAAGATGTGTCAGACAAGAAGGCTCTTGTCTCCTGGTTTGATAATTCCAATGAGTGGATCATTGACAGTGGTTGTTCACACCATATGACTGGTGAGCGGAGAAAGTTTCTATCCTTGGAGGAGTATGATGGTGGTGTGGTTCACTCTGGCAATGATGTACCATGCATGGTCAAGGGTAGAGGGGTCCATCTCTCTGAATGGCAAGAGTAGTGTTGACAATGTGTACTGGGTTGATGGTCTTAGACACAACCTTCTGAGTGTTGCCCAGCTGAATGATAGTGGCGTCACTCTGGAATTCAAGAATGGAGTTTGCAGAATCAAAGGAAAGAATGGTGAATTGGTGGCCACCGGCATGCAAACCAAAGGTAACCTATTTCATCTTAATGCAAATATAAGCACATGTCTTATGGGTAAATTTGATGATAGCTGGATATGGCATAGGAGACTCTGCCATATAAACTTTGATAACATTGTGAAGGCTAGTAAGATCAAGGCAATTAGAGGGTTGTCGGTGCTAAGAAAACTGGATAATACCTTGTGCAGAGAGTGTCAATTAGGGAAAATATCTTTGTCAACCTTTAAAGGTAAATCTTTCGCTGCTGACAACTTGCTTGATCTTGTGCATATTGATTTGTGTGGTCCTATGAAAACTAGAAGTGTGTAGGGTGATAGGTTCTTCATCATTCTCACTGATGACTGCTCAAGAATGATATGGGTCACATTCTTGAAAGACAGGTCTGAAGCCTTTATAAAGTTCAAAGCTTTCAGAGCATTAGTGGAGAAGGAAAGCAGTAAAAGGATCAAGTGCCTAAGAACTAATCAAGGAGGGGAATTCACTTCCGGTGAATTCAACAAGTACTGTGAAGAACATGGCATAAAGAGGCAATTTTCTACCCCCTAGACTCCATAGCAGAATGGCCTAGCAGAGAGGAATAACTGGACTGTGGTTGAAGCAGCTATAACCATGTTGATTCAAGGAAAGGTAGCTCACACCTTTTGGAGAGAAGCGGTGAGCACTGCAGTCTACACAATGAACCGGGTACTCATCAAGAAAGGTAAGGATAAAACTCCTTATGAGTATTGGACCGATAAGACACCTGTAGTTAGCTACTTTAGAGTGTTTGGTAGCAAATGTTACATCAAGAGGAGTGAAAACCAGAGAAAATTTGATGCGAAATGTGATGAGGGAATAATCCTAGGCTATTCCACCAAGAGCAAAGCTCTCAAATGTTTCAACAATAGGACTTAGAGAATTATGGAAAGCATCAATGTAAGAATTAATGAAACCTCTGAGAAAACTAAGGAAACTGGCAGTGAGCAAGCAGTAAATGAACCGGTTGCAACCTTCTGAGAACCGATTGACAGCCAACCGAGTACCAGTAACAATGTTCCTACACCGGAAAATGTAGATGCTGATACTGATGGAGATGAGGATGAAGAAGAAAAGAAAGAGGAATCTATCAAGACCATTCCTCAGTATGTCAAGCTGAATCAAGATCCTAAGCAGATCATAGGAGATAAGGATCAGGAATCCTTACAAGAAGAAAGGTCAGAGAAAACTCATGTATGATCTCTGAATTTGAGCCTAAAACATTAAAAGAGGCACATAAAGATGAAGACTTGATCAAGGCAATGGAAGAGGAACTTGACCAGATAGAGAAAAATGGTACATGGTCTTTGGTACCTAGAACAGAGCATAAAAATGTCATTGGTACGAAATGGGTCTTCAGAAATAAGCTAAATGAGGATGGCACAGTGATTAGAAACAAAACCAATTTGGTATGCAAAGGATATGCTCAAGAAGAAGGAGAAGACTATGGAGAAACCTTTCCTCCTATAGCTATATTGGAAGGAGTTAGTATGCTTCTTGCATATGCAGCTTTTAAAGGCTTCAAGGTATATCAAATGGATGTAAAATCTGCATTCCTAAATGGTGTACTTGAAGAGGAGGTGTATATAAAGCAACCAGATGGGTTTGCCCTATCTGAAGATAGTGACATGGTATGTAGGCTACATAAAGCATTATATGGCCTAAAGCAGGCACCTAGAGCATGGTATGAACGTCTACATTCCCATCTTGTGAAGATTGGATTTGAGAGAACAAGTGAAGATAGTAATATCTACTTGAAGTCTGAAGGAGATCAGATCCTGATCTGTGAGGTATTTGTTGATGACATTATCTTTGGTGGAGATGACAAGATGAGTCATGAGTTTGTAGATGAGATGAAGAAAGAGTTTGAAATGTCACTCATAGGGGAGATTAAACTCTTCATTGGACTGCAGATCCAGCAGATGAAGGATGGAATCTTTATCACTCAGTCCAAGTATGTCAAAAAGGTGTTGAAGACCTTTGGAATGGAAGATAGCAAACCGGTTGGTACTCTGATGGTGACCGGTTGTAAACTATCTAAAGAAGATGACTCAGAATTGGTTGATGAGAAGGAATACCGATCAATGATTGGTAAGTTGCATTATGTAGTGCATAGCAGACCGGATATTGCACATGCAGTTGGCATTACTGCAAGATTCTAGAAAATCCCATGAGAATCTCACTTGGTTGCAGTCAAGCAGACTCTCAGGTATTTGAAGGGAACTGTTGACTATGGATTGTGGTATCCTTATAGCAAGGATTTCAACTTGAAAGTATACACAGATGCTGATTGGGCAGGCAGTATAGATGACCGAAAAATCACAACCGGTGGTGCATTCTTTCTTGGTGGTAGACTGGTCTTATGGATGAGTAAGAAGTAGAGTTGTATCTCTTAGTCTACAGCAGAAGCAGAATATGTTGCAACTTTCATGAACTGCACTCAGACAATTTGGATGAAGTATGTATTAAATGGCTTCAAAGTTCATGTATTTGAATCGGTAAGTATATTTTGTGAAAATACTAGTGCAATTAATATCTCCAAGAATCCGGTTTTACATTGTAGAACCAAGCACTTTGAGCTTAAGTATCATTTCTTAAGGGAAAAGGTTTAGAACAAAGAGATTGCACTGGAACATGTTTCCCATAAGGAGCAGTTAGCAGACATATTCACCAAACCTCTCCCAAAGACTACATTTATGTACTTTAGAGGTGAATTAGGGGTGTTTCCCCTTCAGGAGGTAAACTAAAAGCATATGCTCCACATCAGTTAGGTATTGCATAGTCAAATTTATTTTGGATTGATTTGTTGAAGGATGCTACTCCTCAGGGGGAGCAGCATAATGGAACAGGGAAGCTTGTACCTCCACTTTGGCATTGTTGTCAAAGGGGGAGAAGATGTGAAGCAAAGAAGATATTTGCAAAAATTGGGGGAGAAGATGTGAAGCAGATAGGTAACTTTGTATATTGCCATCAATGCCAAAGGGGGAGATTGCTGGCATTATGTGAACCGGTATGAGGACATAATGACATTGTATGTCATCATTGATGTCAATATGCTGAAGAGGTGAGAACTGGTACAAAACTATAAACCGACATGTGTGCCAAAGTGAAGTGGTGTGCTTGTTCAAAGGTGAACCGGCATATGGTTATGGGAACCGGCACATGGAAGCGTTGTATGACTATCAGTTGGTAGTCTCAACTTTAGGGTTTCTGGTTAAAGTGCTTCAAGCCTGTGTGGCTCAACCAGTGACTTTGTGTGATGAGTTAGCATGATAACAAAGAACAGATCATGTTGCCACGTAAGCCTTGTGCGCGTGAAGGATCTTGCATGAAGGAGATTGTTCCTATCTACCTTGGAAATGTGAGAAGTCTGTAAAACGGTGATAATGTGTGATGGGTTATCAGCCGCCATAAAATTGGTGGAAATGGACGATGGAGAATGTCTTGAGATTGGATCAAGAACTGCTGCATTTAATGTAGTGTGCTCAATGGTCAGGATTGAACCGTTTGAATTCCTTAACCTAATAGGTTTAGGGTTTATGGTTTATGCTACCGACCTATCTATTTTCCTATAAGGTCGATGTTGTGTCTCTTTCTGAAGTTGTTGGCAAAAGTTTTGTGTGTGTATCCATGAGAAGGGATACGTGATTCTTGCCAGACCAAAAGGAGAGAAGTGATACCTACAGAGTGTAAGTATAGAAGGTGAAGAGGAGCTTAAGCAAATCTGCATTGGCATTGAGTGCTATTACCAGATCATTGTAATGCCTGTTGATCTCTAACCACCTCAACAGTTGGAAAATCCCTTAACAGGGTAGCCTTAACCGGCTTACTGTAAATCCTTTAATAGGGTAATTCAAATCTATTGAGTTCGAAATCCTTTAGCTATTGAGTTCTTTAAATCCTCTAACAAGGTAACCTTTAACAGAGTTTAACCCTTAACCGGGTATTGTAGCCATCCCTTAACTGAGTGATCTCTAACAGGATCGGTTCCTAGCAGAACCTATTGTAATGTCTCTAACTGGACAAGGCTTCTAACAGAGCGGACTTCTAAAGAGTTCAAAAATAGCTTGTGGGTATTCATCCCCACCGTGGTTTTTCCCAATTGGGTTTCCACGTAAAAATGTGTGTCATGTGTGATGCTTTTATCTTGTGATTCTTTGCTATTGTCTGTCAAGCATATGATGGTTCTGTGTTTTATGCCTGTCAATAAAACATGTTGAACTAGCTGTTATTATGATCTGATGATACATTACCTATTTATGCATAAGGGTGAAATGGTAGGGTAGTCTTGAGTTGAGTGAAAAGCTAAGTGAGTAATGGGTTAATGCTTGTCTCAGTCAGTCTTAGCTTTACCAGTTGCACTTTGTTTCAAACCGATGTCACTATTTACTAGTCATTTGAAGTGTCTGCTGTTAGACCGGATTAGGACTGTATTTTTGTCTGTATTGATTCACATCCCCCCTTAGTACCAGGTTAGTACTATCAGTTCATCATTGAGTTATCATTATGTAACATGCTCCACTCTCCATCTAATGGTACTCCAAATTGTTCTAACATATAGTAAGTGACTTGCAAATTTGTCAATAATTCTTAATTGGAAGTGGAAGTTGACATCAATTTTTCATCCAAAGCTATATTCAAGGTTATCAATGGTTTGGTCATGGACAAAAAGTTATCCTCATTTATGTCCTTAGGAAACAGGTCCAAATCATGCTTTATTTTATCCTCCAAATTATTTTTGAAAGAAAAATCTCCTGTCAATTTCTTATTAAGTGGACCAATAAGATTCTACATGCTAGAGGTCAAAGGACACATTAGAAAGGCTTGGCCCAATCTATCCTCGTTGTGAGCCATAATATTGAGCAGTCACCTCTTGTTTATCCAAAAACCCAAATCATTGTGTAGTTGCATAATTAATCATAGATGCTCGCAAAAACTAGCTCCGCCTACATAGGCCCTACCAATAGTGACAATATACACTTGAACACTAAATGAATGACATGTGGAAAGCCACGTCACATGGCTAGGACGTGGCTCTAGCATGTTCATCTCCTAAGTATGATAATGTGTGGCTGTCTTTTGTAAGATCAATGGCCAAGATCTTCGCACTATTGCAGAGTTAGCCGAAAGTGATTGATGAAGATAACTCCATAGTGCTGAAGGTTTTTGTAAACTATGGAAAATAAAAAATAATAAAATTAAAGACATTAAACTAGTACACATGCTTATAATTTGAATTTACCATTGTAAGCATTTATGCTCTAGGGTTTTCTACGCAGGCTATAGTTGCATTTGTTACATTAATCATTGCTCTCTTAAATTCTTTGTGTCTTTCAATTTCATGAGCCTATCAGCCTAATTGATCATATACAATAATAGAGTTGTAGAGTAAATCATTTTAAGTTTTATTTTGAAACCCTATCTATAACCTACATCGGTTTAATAGTGCAGTAGGGAAAAAGCCAATAACAAAACCAAAATTGAAACCCATCTCATACAAAATTACAAATACATATTCAACAACTTCCAAAATGAAGCAAACCAGACATAAAAAAATTCTAGAAATGATATTATCATGAAAGAACTTGCACATGATAGGTTAATAGCTGGGTAGGGCCAACACCCATTATATGAAGATAACATTAAAAATAAAGATACAACAATATTTGGTTTGTAGCCAAAAATATATTTCAATTGAATGTCCAATAGTGACATAAAATATGGCACAAGTACTTATCAAAAAAAATTAACAACCCATAACCCACAATAGAAAATTCAAAATAGAATGAAGCAGCTAAACCATACTTTAGGACTAGGAGACATTTCAAGTCCACCTTGCCGCTTCACGTTCCTCCTTCATTCTGTCCTGCCGAACTTTCTTGGCTTGTAAGATGAGTTAGTAGTCCTATCCACATTTAACATGAGCTTTGCCTGCTGCAATTTCCTCCACACCGCATCTATTGTCCTCAATCCATTCCTCTTTGCTCCCTAGTTGCAGTGCCCCTACAATCTCAGCCACATCTGCCTCATCATTTTCAGCTTCATCTAGAAACCCTTCAATGGTCAAGAAGTCCTAATGCCAATCATCTTCCTTGGGTTCCTTGATTTTGGCTACAAAAAGGAGGAAATTGATACTACATAGTATATCACTCCTCTACCCCTATAGCAGCTGGGCATTGTGTGTTTGTACAATCAAAATTTAGAAACCCCCCCAATGTAATATTTCTGTGGGAGGGGAATGGGGAGTTTATTATCCATATTATTGATCACCACATCAATGTCATGCAAATATGGATGCTCAAATAGCATATGGGTGAGTTTTTTCACCCACTCCTTGGAAACCATCACATATAACACTAGGGCAAGAAAAAAGGTCAGAATGTCTGAACTGACCCTATGCCTATGATATGCCATTAGAAAATCCAACGCCAACATTGTCTTGATTACATGCATTATGGACCGATGGTCATTCACCAAGACCCCTCCTAACCATTTATCAGTGACTTCATCTACAAACATTGTTTGTTGTTTCATTTCCCTAAAAATAATCAGCGTGTCCATCAATCCCACCTCTACGTTTCCAACTCGAACATGTAATGTGGAAATATGGTAATACCCCAATAGCCAATTTAAAGGCATTAGCTTGACTTCATCAATGATCATAAATGTATCATTAAAGGAACATTTACCATAAGTTGCCTTCTGTGGTATATATTAAATATTATCTTCTTTTATTATTTTTCTATTTTTTGATATAAGTTATAACAACCATAGCGTATTTTCTATATGGATTATTTTTCAAAAAAATGGCACATAGTCAAATTTGAGATCAAGAATGTAAACCCAAGCAGAAGATCATTTCAAATGAGTGAACGACTCAAGAATTAATGCTTAATGTTAACACATTGACAAGGATCACACAATGATAAGGAAATTGCCAAGACAAAACAAAATATCCTTAATATTATGATTCATCATTCATGTAACATCTAAAAGTACAAATGGAGACAATCTTAGCAACAATATAGTACTCTATTCATTAAGTAATTGAAAAAATACTGAGAGAAAGTCTACATTCTAATTTATTTCACCATGAAACCACCCTACACAAATAGACAAGACAAATCCTTGTTTCTACTCTCCTCAAAGATTAATTTTTTTTAGAATCCTTCTTAACAGCCTTGGTATTCCTTTTATAATAATAAGGATTCCAACAAGATAGCAGCCATTTACAAGAATGTGTAACATGTATTGCATGTATAGGATGTCAAAAAACTGCCAAGCCAGTATACATGAAAGCTTTGGTGTCGAGACATAGAAAGCTTCCATGAATGGCAACAACCTTATGAGAAATGCCACTATCGCACAAGCGTGGTTATTGATGCAGACGATACCAGGATACAAAATTGTCATTGCATTTCATGGTAGGGGAGAACTTTGATAGTTTTGATCAATCAAGGATGCTTGATTCCAAAACCGCATCTCCTGTGTCTTCACCCATCTTTCTCTCTGCATTCCACCCATTATAAGGTGGAAATGGCAGTTGCCAAAGAGATCAGAATTATTTGCAACTGCAACTAAACCCTATAGTGGCACTCAAACCTTTTAATAACCCTTTGTTTATCTTTGAAAAATTTTAATAACCCTTTCGATACAAGGTAAGTCATCAATCTTCTTTACTTCATGGCATCAAAAAACCTTCATCCATATCTCTTTATGCTAGAATTCAGCTGCACCTTCTATACACTTCATTTTGAAACCTCTTCAAGAAAGGCAACAAAACT
Organism: Cryptomeria japonica; assembly: GCF_030272615.1. Taxonomy (NCBI): domain Eukaryota; kingdom Viridiplantae; phylum Streptophyta; class Pinopsida; order Cupressales; family Cupressaceae; genus Cryptomeria; species Cryptomeria japonica. The sequence continues at coordinate 249,882,139 of NC_081405.1, forward strand.
TCATAAAAACTTATCCTAGAAATATGTCTATCTTCTACAATTTGATAAGTAGCACACAGATTATATAACTTCTATCTTCTACATTCAGAAATGTAACATTTGAATAATGACCCTATTTCTTGATTTGCAAAGTGGCAACAACTGACAATCGGGTCTATACTTTGGACTATTCCACATTTTGTATTAATTTGTGTGAGATGTACTTTTCTATCATTCCACAAGAAAGCTTTCATTCCAACAGGCTTGACACTTGTACATAACACACGAACCTCAACACAGACCTTTACCGAGGGGGGGTTTCTTAAAGTTATTCCTAAGGATGGTAGGGATTGTTGTCTGAGATGGTGGACAAATTGGATGTGGTTGCATATGTCTTGATGCAGCATGAGAGAATGTTCTAGATCTATGTGGTTTCATGGACGACAGTGATGATAGGCAACATTGACAATGTTCTTTAACCAGAGGAATTATTCATGAGTTTGAAATTTGACTTCAAGTGGGAGAACATTGGAATGTGAAGTCAATTAGGACTCTGCTTCCCTATGTGTCATTCAAGTTCTTTCCAATTAGGACTATGTTCTCGTATGTGTCATACATGTAGTTTTGTGAGTCATACTTACTATATTTAGTAAGTTGTCTTCAACTAGGACTCTGCAACTTGGGTGCATTGACTTAGTAAATTATTAAGTCATTCATAGTAGAATCAAGTTGGACTCTATATGTGTCAACCTTGTAGATGATTGAGAACCACATATAGGCTTAGTCAATAATATGACTAAAGTAGTGGCATTAGAAGGGTTAGAGGTGGCAAATTTGAGAGCTTAATTATAGCATTAAATTTCTCAAATTTTTTTATATTAGAGTATCTTTCCCTCCTTTGGAAATCTAGGGGCTATAACAATTTTGAGATTGTATTGTAACTATTTTTTTTGTTGATTTATGCTTGATGACTCTCTAGTTTTGGAGCATGGGGTGTTTTACCCAAAAGGGTTTTTCCCATGGTAAATTTGTGTTCTATTCTTCTATCTTTTCTTCTATTTTTTATTATGTGTGATTTAATCTAAATGTATGCATGCTTCTCAAACTGTTGTTCGATCTCAGAAGATCTTAAATTGCAATCACTTTTCTCTAAGGGATAATGTGGGAAATTATTAATGCCTGATTCCTCTTTATGGTATCCTAGTGTGTAAATTTGTGTTGGATGCTTGATATGCATATTGATCTCGAGAGATGGATCTTTAAAGGTACTCGGATTTCCCAACAATTATTATACTATGTTTGACAACAACAAATATACAACACTAATGTGTGACGATTTTTTAATATCTATTGGGTTTATTTTGGCAGTTGTTTTTATCATTCAAGCCAATTATTAGAGGTTGTTGATTAAATTAAATATGGTTAAAAAATGTTACAAGTTAGTTGATGTTATTTGCATGCATATTAGATTTAATATAAAAAATAATATTGGTTCAAATGAAAGTATTATTAGTTTATTTGACCATGCTAGCTCAATAATGGTGAGTTGTTAGTATTCACTTGTTCAATTTTCTAGTGTTAGAATTGTGCTATATTGAATATTTTCATTTTGACAAAATAAAAAGATTAATATACTAATAATATTGGTAAGGAGAAATATTAATTTAGTTATGAAACATTAGTAAAATCATATTTAGTTATGGCAATAAGGTATATTAGTAATGTTAGTAAATGAAACAACATGCTAGTACTAACTGAGATATTACAATAATATTATCAAAACTTTTATAAGACCTAATTAATTCATTTTGTTAATGTGTTATAGTTTCTTTGTTGGAAATAATGTTAGTAATGAGGACTAAAAGTTCACTTGCTACCTTAAAGGCATTGTAATACCCTCAATATTTACTACTCTAACAAGATGTGTATATTTAATTAACTATCATTATTTCTAAAAGAATATAAAGGAAATAATTTGAAAATTATGGATAACATATATATAAAGATATACATGGTATCTATATCAAACAACTATATTTCAAACATGATTAATGAATTATTTAATCCACTATTTTTAATACTACTATTGTAACAACATTCTATACTGCACTTAAGAGAGTAATTTAATTTCATGAGAAGGTAAAGTTAAAACATGAATGTAAATATATATCCAAGGAAAAAATTTCAACTTTTAAATTAAATTCTTTAACACATAACAAATACAAATCATTGCATTCTATAAGAAACATTGAAATAACTTACAATTTTTCATCAAAGAAATATACTTACTCTTTTCCTTCTAAGAATTTATATAGTTTCAATTAAACAATTGAGTTTACAATAAAAAAATAGAGTTAAGAAATTATTGGTGTGTGGATAACCTGATCTACATCTCAAGCCTTGATGCGTTATCTGTAGGAGGGAAGGCATCACCCAAGTAATTTTATTCTAAGCTCAAATTGGTGGTCTCCCATACACCTTCCAATTGGAAGTGGCCTTACTATTCATAAGGGTATAGATGAGGGAACTATTAAGGACTCCCATCCAAGTTTTGGTGTGGTCTCCTACATAATTCCAATTAACCATACAACTATAGATATCCTAATATCTATGTATAACCATTTTAATTGGACTATACAGCTAGATTCGATGAATCGACTCCGATGCAAGTAGATTATTGCATCACTTTGGCCAAAGATTCATATTGATAACAATTATAAAGAAGTGTAGACAAATATTCATGCACCTCTACTCAACATGGATTACTATACTCATAATATACTTACAACTTCATAAACTCAAAATATACTTAAGAGTTGAAATGAAACTTCTCATGTCATGTTTTCTCAGATTTACTAAATCATAACAACTGCCACTAGTTTGCATGTCAAAATGATAAAATAAGTTTTTTAATAAAAATACATCTCATATCAAGATAGCATAACTTTCAATTATTTAAGGGACATTCAAGTAATATCACCCTTCATTTACTCGTGACTTGGTTAGTATCATTGCTACTACTATTGATAGGAGACTTACTGTTTAAGAAAAACAACTTCTCCTAAGATCTTGTTCTAACTAAGTTTTGAAGGTAGTCTATAATAAAAAAAATTAACATTTTAATGTCCAAAATGACTTTTTTTAGAGAACATCTTCTTTAAAGAAAGCCTCATGAGTAATTTCTACCTTTATGAGAATGTTCTTCTTTACCTAATTGATGTGGTCTTTAGGGTCAAAAACCCTCTCTACTCTAAGATTTAAGGAATATATAAACTTCTTGTAGCTTTGCACTTCCTCAAGTGTAACAAACACAATAGAGAAATCTAAAAAATCTATTATATGGGGCAAGAAAGTGCCTTTCTTCTATTTATCCATTATCTATTTTTCCATCCACATCATCTGCCACATAAACTCCAAAAATGCCAATGATGGAGAAACAATTCTAGGGAAATGATGAGGTGCTTTAAGGAATCCATGCATCCTCATAACCATATAATGAAAAAATAAAACCAATCCCCAAACTTGTGAGTATGACCTTCATTGGGCTTCAAAATTATTGGCCTCAATAATTTCATTATTCTTGGGGGAAACTTTTCTGGAACCAAATTAAAATCAACCACGATCTTCATTACAAAATATTCATGAAATGTGTCATAATTACTATTTTTGCACCTATTATCCCAGACATAACTCTAGCATTGAGCTAGTAGCATTGAACCTTATTTGTCCGCCATTTTCAAATTGCAATTTCTGGCTCCATGAGTTATGTTTTGACATAAGATTAAGTGGCAGAGAAGAGAATAATGTCTGAAATCAAGTAGGGTTATATTCCTCTTTACTTTAATCAATCCTTCATGGATCACACACAATATTTTTGTGGGAAAATCAAATTCTATATTCACCTCTGAGTGTTGTATTCTCATTGCCATCATCATCAAGTCTATCGACATTCTATCCTCTGCATTCCTTCCCATCAGTTGACACAAGGCAAAGTAAATTCTAGAAAAATAGCTCTCAAAATATTCAACCAAGAATGGTTCCTATTCTATCAATGGGATTGGCATTCTACTATTATCAACATCTTTGTTCTAGTACATGGGAAGCTCATCTCTCCTACAAGTTTTCCATGACCTCTTATAATACTCAATCGATTTTTTTTATTTTATTATTTCTAAGTCTTGTTTATTCAACATGAACCATTCAACAATTTTAGGCTTGTCCAACATTATCAAAAGTGAACCATAAGGTTTTCATAACTATTTTTGATATTGCATTGTAATTTTGGGCCAAGATCCCGATCAAGTCAACCTCTATAAATTTTTTGACATAAATAACTGTTCTAAATCTAATTTCTAGGGGTTAGACACTAGGACTTTCTCCTCCCTCATGGTGTTGAAATACTCAAACAAACCACATCTTGAAATAGGAATGATTGCACACCTACATCCTTGGGCCACATCCCTAACAACTTCTTATGACCTTTATCAGTTGAACTGAGAAAAATATCCAAAATTGTTTATTCTAATAACCCCCTTTTATCCTTAGACATTAAATATTCTCCCTTTTAGATAGTTGACTCAATATTTCAAGGCATATTGACATAATACTCCACTCCCTAACTAGGGTTTATTTCTTATAACAACAAAGTCACTTTAAATGAAAAGGTGAAAAATGCAAGAAAACTCACTACTTCAAACACCACTTCTAGGAGATAGAGCACTTATAGGTTTGCTTAATGTTTGAAATCCTAGCTATCACTGACTCGCCTTTTGCCAACTAATTGTTTCGAATTCTAGGTGATCATAATGAGTTACAAACTTTTGAATTTATTACTCCCAAATTGTAACTGAACATCCATCATGTCACCATTAAGCTAGTTCATGTGAAACTAGTGAACTTGATAGTCGTGTCTTTCAATCATACAGAAACAGATAGTCTAGATGAACCTAAGGTTAAGTTGGAAAGCAAAAACACAATAGGATTTATTTCTTTCTTGTCAATCAGCTTTAATGCTTCCCTACCTTGCAAGTTATCTTGACCACTAAGTACACCCAGAATGAGACCATGAGACGAAAAAAATAAAGATTTTAACCTCACCCCACCATCCCACAATTTAACCTTTGGTTAAATTTTAACCTTCCCGGTATTGTCGGATATGTACCACCTTTCCTTATTCTCATCGTCATATCGCAAGTTAACTGGTGATCACTATTTAGGGCTGCATAGGATCGTGAGGCCTTTCAAGCCTATCAGCAATCCTTCATACCACTCTCCCTCTGTGCAAACTTTGACTCTTCCATTTGTCATGTGGGGTTGTGGGAAACCACTAGCCTTCACATACATTTCCTCTTGCCATCCTACAATCTCTTAAGATTGCAAACTGCTACCACCCATGGGGCTACAAGAACAGCTTAAGTCATTTGAGAAACATATGAACTAAGGATAAAGGGTAAAATTTGAGAAAATGAAACTCGTCAAAAGGTAAAATCGAACAAAATGGGCCAGTTACTTTATGAAACGACAAGGCTTGATACCTAAAATAGTTGTCACTAGATATTGTCAGGCAATGACAAATTAGAAGAAAAGCAAGACACAAAGGGCTAAAGACCCATATAACCAGACTTACAAAATGTTTACTTTCCCTAATAGCTCTCAAAGGGAAGATATTGCAGTGTCAGAAAGACTAGAGAAAAATTGACAATCCTAACACCCTGCTAGATATTTTTTATCTTCTTGAAGAGATCCCTAAGGTTATAAATGTTGTGGATCTAAAAATCTTGGTGAAACCAGTCTCTATTCATGAAGTTAAAGGTGTGGTATTTTCCTTTGGAGCATATACAACTCCTGTGCTATATGCTTTCATGCATGTATACCATCTTTCAAGAGTTTTGGGACATGTTATAATTTGATCTTTATAATGCGGTTAGAGATTTTTCCGACCAGGTCAGTTGCTAAAGTGAATTCTACTTTTATTGCCTTAACCATGACCTAATCAGTTTTCTTCCATGAGAGATTACAGACCTATAAGCTTATGCAATACTTTATATAAGATTATTTCTAAGCTTCTAGTAGATAGATTGACTTTTCCTAATAAAAAAGGATTTGTAAAAGGAAGACATATTTTGGATGTTGCTCTCACTATGCATAAATTAATCAATTAAATGGAATTAAATATGAAACATAGGATAATGTTAAAACTTGATATTTCAAAAGCTTATGATAGAGTCTCTTGGCCTTTCATAATAGAGGTGCTTAAAAAATATGGATTCAAAGGAAGATTTTTGAAAATGTTAATTGAAAGTATATCTACTCCCTCTTATTCTAAGTTGGTCAATGGATCTCCCCATGGATACTTCTTTTGTGATAGAGGCTTGAGATAGGGTGACCCCTGTCCCCTTACCTTTTTCATAATTATTGATGAGTTTTTGGGAAGAAATATTCTGAAATACCTTGATCTCAATTTTTTAAAAGAGGTTAAAGTTGCTTCATCTTTGGCTTTGTCCTCTCATCAATATTTTGTGTATTGTACCATTATTTTTAGTAAGCCTCTATCATTGAAGAAAAGTGATGGAAGGACATATTGAATGACCATGTGGAGGCGTCAAGACAATATATGAATTACAATAAAAGTAAACTTTATCTTTCCAAAGTGGATCCCTTTATCAAAATAAAAATAATAAATATTCTTTAATGCCAATATGTTGATCTCCCAACCTCACAACTAAACTTACCTCTCATCTCAAAGAAACCAAGCAATAATTATTGGAGTCATATTATTGAAAGAATTTTAAAAAGACCTGATAGGTGGCAAGACAACTTCTTAGCGAGGTGGAGAAACTATAACTTCTTAAGGCTTCTTTGCATAATATTCGAGTATATTGTTTGTCTCTTTTTAATATTACTATTTTCCTTGCTGATAAAATTGAACAAATTCAAATTAAATTTATTGAGATTGAGATGAAGGAAAGGTAAACAATTGCCCTCATGAGCTGGGATAAGGTATGGCAGCCTAAGAAGTATTGTGGTCTTAAGATAAGAAATATTAAATTATTTAACAAATCCCTTTTGGCAAAAATTGATTGGAAAATTGTTGAAGGGGCCCAGGACTAGGTAAATATTATATAAGCCAAATATTTAGGTAATGGACATCCTAGTCAATTCCTTCGTGAAACCAATCTTCCCAATGGTTTTTCTATCTAGAATAAACTATTAGAAGTAAAAAATGTTGTTAGGCAAGGAATAAGGAAGCTTATAGTGAATGGTAAGAAAACTATGTTTTTGGAAGATGTGTGAAAAAACAATATTGATCTTTCTTCAGTTAGTTCCTTAAACCTTTTAATATGACTTTTGGTTAGCTTAAATGGGAAATTTATTTTTAAATATGTTAAATGGAAAGGGAATCAACCTACTTGGAAATATTCTAGGTAGTGCAGTTGTTGAGTTACAAAAGACTAAGAGAAAGCGAGGAATATAGATGGGAGACTGATTTGAATATTATTTAATAGTAGTTGGGAATTGTTGCTTCTTTATGAAAGACAAAGGAGATGAGTGGATTTAGAAGTACCTCCCTTTGGAAAATTTCTCTACTTAATCTACTAATTCATCTCTTGAAAATGCTCCCCAAGTTTCTTTCAAATGTGGTCAAGTTTGGATTTCCAAACTCACTCCTAAAGTTAATTGTCTCTGGGGGATTGAGGCCAAACATAATATTCTCACTATAGATAATTTGAATAGAATAGATTTTTTTGTTAATAGTGTTCCTTGTGTTGTGTTGATTCTATAAGAATTGAACATTTACTATTTCATTACACTTATGCATGGGAAGTTTTGTCTATTATTTTTTCATCCCTTACTATGTGTTGGGTCTTTCTTGGAAATTTAAGAGAGTTCTTGGAAAACTGGCAACACTGCCTATTTTGTCATCCCATTGTTATGGACTTCTGGAGACAAATTCCCCCATTTGTGTCATGGGGCCTATTGAAAGAGAGAAGCAATTGTATCTTCAAGGACCAAGCTAGGAATACAATGGAGCCTTTTATGTCCACCAAAAAAAAGATTCAAGAGAACATCAATGTTGCTTTGTATGGGTATTCTAAAAGAATACCAACCTATAAGGAACTTAGGATCAAATAGCAATGAGGAATAAAACATGATTTGACTAAAATAAATTAGTCAAATATCCTAAATAGGAAAATAAGTAGATGGCATCCCCTTGATGAAGGTTGGGTAAAATGTAACTTCTATGGATACTCTAAGTGGAAACCTCCAGTATCTCTCATGTGAGTGGAGTTATTACTAAGAGAAAAGAGAGAATAATGGAAATATTTGGCAATAGTATAGGAAGAGGCTCCAATAATAGGGTTGAAATTGTTGCTACTTGGTGGTGGATAAAAAGGCTAAAAGCATTGAACTTTCAAAAAATTATCTTGGAAGGCGATTCTAAATATATTTTCTCTAGTTTAGATAGAGAAGTTGCTACTTGTTAGGATACTAGAATAATGATGGAAGAAAGTAAGACCTTACTTAGGAGTTTCCTTCATTCCAAAGTGCAATTTTTTTTTAGGGAAAACAATAATGCTGTGGTTGAGATGTCCAATGTGTCCCTATATTACAATGAATTGAACTATATGCATTATAGTCAATGTTCTATAAGATTGAAGGAAATACTAAGCAAACAAAGACCACAACTATGTCAATCTACGATTTAAAAATAAATATTTTATTTATGAAATGGGTTGAACATTATGTTTGTTACCTGAAAATGATCATGAGATTAATGGATTTGATGGTGTTTCATATTGACATGAGTGACAATGAAAGGTATATGGTTGCTAATAAATTTTAAATCCGTAGAACAATAACTTATTTAATGCAAATTCTCTCACTTAGATTTGTGATGATGGCCGTATGAGGAAAGGACATGTTGGGAAAGGTGATGTACATATAATTAAGTCAAATACTCATGTGAATTTTATGAAATGAGTACTATGTTAATAATTTCTCAAAAAAGGAAAGTTCAGGCTAAAATACCTAAAAGTCAGATTTGTGTATTTCTAATGACTCATCCCAATTTTGGTTTTCAAAATTATTAGATAAATTTATTAATTCTTAGTCTTAAGGATAGAGTCAAGGAAGAAAACATGGCAAGAGCTATGAAGAGGTTGGAGCCAATGGAAGGGAGACCTTTGGAAGCTCTTTAATGATGTCATTTTGGTTCCCTTCTTCAAAGCCATGTAGGGATACAATTGTATTCTAACCCTAAAATTCTACAATTCATGGTCGAATGGGGAGGTTTCAATAGGGAGCATTAAACTTAAGGTGACCTTGAAGTTAATTTTTGAGGTGATGGGTCTTCACTACAGAGGCTTAAGCATTGTAAAGAAGAGCTTAGGAGAACACACATAGTTCATCAAAAAATTGTTTGAAGAGCATGAAAAATTAAGATTACAAAATTGGTATGATAAATCCAGTGTTCCTCATCCCTACATTGTGGTTAGCTTACATGTTCCCCATTTTGAATCATGTTAGGCATAAAGAGTTTATAATTTTATAAATATGCCTTTGTATCTTTTCTCCTCTCTATGTAAAAAACACTAAAAATGGGGGCTCCCCTCCTCTGTACCAAGGTCTTGTCCTAGCCCTATATGAGCATGTGTTTGCTATGACTCCATAAGGTAATAGATTGTTAAGCCAAAATGTTAACCCTCTCAAATCCTATAGCTCGGTAAAAATTGATTTAATTAAGAGTAAACCCCATTCCCTATGAAAATTTTTTGTCTCTTGGAAGAAAAAAGACAAGCCTAGCAATAACCCCATTGTGTCTACTAAAGAAACAAACCTCCTCAAAGCCACACCCCAAAAAAGGAAAATTCTTTTCTACGAAAATTGGTAACCTAAGGCTAGGACATTAGACCTTAAATCCTCCAAACCCAAAACAATTGTTATTGATATTGAAGACCGTGGCCAAGAAAATAGAGAGGAGTACAACATGTAGGGGACTACTAAATAGGATACTAGCATAGGTGAGAGGTGATAATGAAGCATGATCAACTTTCTCTGACGAAGGATCAAGAACCTCAAAAGCATCTATAACCTCATCTAAAATTTCAAAAAACTCCAAAGGTTCACAAACATGGGTTATTTGTTCAAAAGAATGAAGACGTACTTTGAAATCAGAAAGAGGAGCATGGAGAGATGGTGGAGCATTATGATCACCATGTACCTCCTCAATTTTATTCCAAAGAGCATGACACCGCATGAAATCAACAAGTGACTCCAAATGTCTTCATCTATGTATATATAAAGGCTTTATCCCTATGACCTTTCCCAATAAGATTCTGCCTAGGTGTGTCCGGAATAGGAATACAATTATACAAAAAAGGCAAGAAATCATGTTCATTAAGATAAGTGATAATAAAATCATGTCATTGTTGATAATTCTCCTCTCCAAAGTAAATGAAAAACACATTTTGACAATAAAAATTCTTTACAATATGAGAGATAATGCCATCACAAATATAGATTAAAAAAAATAGCCTACGCGACAAAAACTAACTAAAAAGCCTACTAAAAAACCTGATTTTAGCAAAATACCTGTTGAGGCCGAATGACGATGAACAATAAATTTGGTGGATGAATCATGCCATATCCATGATCAACTCAACTACACACAAGCTTCAACACACACCAACGATCACTCAATCTTCATACACCAACAATTAAGCGATCTCCATGGGTACGTTGCAGCAAGTGCCAAATCACCATACTTATGAGTGCTTTCTCATTCCAAGTGCGGAGGTGCAAGCTTTATAAATTGCTAAGTTCCCCAACACGCAGCCAACATGGGATCCTATCTTGGTAGACTCCCACTCCACAAGATGGAAAGCGCCAATGCAATGGCGCTATAAGCACTCCCTCGCAGAAGGAATTTGTTCCCTACAAAGAGCTTCAACAACCAATGCCCCACATGGGTAATAAATAAGTGCCTGGCCAATGAACACCACTTAGGCGACCGGATCCACAAAATAGAAATGCACTACAGTAAATGCACACCTATCACAATATCAATGTGCTCTGCAAATTTTGGAGAGAACAAACCCGACGGCCAGATCTGATGCGAGTCCGAACAAAGGAGTCGAATCAGAGGCCAATACTATGATTCCAGACTAGATAAGTAATTACTGGCTATACTATGATGATATTTTTGGTTGATTAAGGGGTTTTTTATATGTGCTTATTGGTTAATCTGTAGCTTCTGGCTGTTTCTAGACTATCGGCCATTTCTGTTGGTTGATGCTTTGAACTGCTTCTTTCTATTTGTGATTAGGACCCTTTCCCTATTCAATTAATCAAAAACTATCTTTGTAATAAATCTTCTTATAGAAAATATAGTTAGTGTCTATTAAAATCGTTTAGATATATCTATTTGTCTTTATAATAAACCTATTAGCAATTCACATTCTAATATTCAATTACACACATGTTAAATAAATTTTAGTCTTACTGAATGATATCTATTTATTTTATGATGATCCCATTTTTAAAATTAGTTCATGGTTGTTGACTTTATTAAGAAATATCTGTGTCTTTATAGCAACTCACATGCTAATTAAAATATATTTTAATAATAATACAAATGAATGATTATTAATCTAATTGAAGTGTATCTAACTTTCTTTTATAATAAATCTTTTTATATTAATATTAATAATTGTCTTTACAATAAACATATTAGAAAAATTGACATGATAATATATGTTTTATACACACACGTGCACATGCACATAGGCACTGTGTGTATAAATGAATAATTAATATTTTTTTAAACATATCCCTTTATCTTTTTAAAAACTTGTTTTATAATAATATTGTTGAATTGTTATTAGTCTTCTTTACAAATATCTACTTGTCTTAATAACAATACTACTAAATGTCTTTATAGTAATTCTTTATATAATATTAACAAATGACTATTTTCTTTGTTGAAAGATATTTAAATCAATTATATATATATATATATATATATAAATAAAATCATATAACATATATGTCCTAACAAGATTTTTAATATCTACTCTCTTATATAGTAAACCTTTTATACTAATATTATTAAATGTCTTTGTCTTTGTAATAAACCTTTATAATATTAGTGAATAAGTATTGACATTTCCAAGAGATATCTGCTTATCTTTATAATAAATCTATTTGAACAACTTGCATGCTCATTACCACATATATATAATTGATACGCTTGTTAAAATATATCTGCTTGTCTTTATAATAAACTCTTTCATGATAAGGGTAATTATTAATTTTGAAGAGAGAACGCAGCCTTCAAATATTGCCCTTTCATCTTCCATATCCTGAACTTCCGAGCTGCTCTTTTGAAGTGAATGTAATGTGTCACTTTGTGATGGTGCATGGATCAGGCTATGGGGCTTGGTGCTGGTATAAAGTTGCAGATCTACTTCTGAAAGCCGGCCACAATGTATCTTCCCTTGACATGGCCGGCGGAGGTATAGATCCTAGAGACGCCGACACCATATCTTCTTTACAAGAGTACAATCAGCCACTCACAGACTTCTTTACAGCTCTTCCTTCAGACGAGAAAGTATGAATTTGTTCAAAGAAAGGAAAAAAATCATTTTAATTTGTTTAAGTGATTCATTTTAAATTACATTACTAGATGGGTTTTTCTAGAAAATAAATTTTCAGATGAACCGCCTCCACAAATTAAAACTTAAGCCCATCTGTGTCCATTATATCTTTATTTCCAATAGAATTCAGATCATCAAAACCATGGATGTGAACTAATTTGTAGCTGTGTGTCTGTTAAGGTTGTATTGGTTGGTCACAGCGCTGGTGGATTCAATTTGAGTTTTACCATGGAGCGTTTTCCAGATAGAATTGCTGCTGCTGTCTTTGTTACTGCCTTCATGCCCCTCAGTGGAACAACTTTCTCTGATGTGATCACTGAGGTTTGATGAATTCCCTCTCTCTATTATTTTCTGCACCACCAACAGTTATAAACTTGCAACGCTCTTTTTCTAGGTCGCATCAATAGTTGGAGACTTCGGAGACTCCACATATTACTACGGAAATGGGAAAGAAAATCCGGCCACATCCTTCAGATTTGGCACCCAGTTTACTAGACATTTTTTATCACAGAACAGTCCTTCTTGGGTAAATCACTTAGAACAGAATCACTTCGGTAGTGTATCGGGTAGTTTTGGAATTTCAATTGAATAATTGATTTATATGGGTCTGAATGCAGGATCTAATGTTGTGGGATTCACTGGAGAGAAAGTTTCCTCTATGGCAAGAACCTCTTTTGTATACAGTTAAAAACTATGGAAGCGTTAAGAGAATATACGTTGTTGCGAAGGAAGATAAATTACTTGTGGAGGCGTACCAGAGAAAGATGATTGCAGAGAATCCTCCACAAATGGTTTACGAAATTGAAGGATCTGATCATACCATAGTGTTTTCCAAGCCTCTTCATCTGGCTGAGGTGCTCATACAAATTGCTAAGATATGTGTGTGAAAGTGAAGCAATCAGATGCAGATGGATTTTAGTAAAATTTGGGACATCTCAAAATCCTACAATAAACTTTGTCACATGTCAATTATTATATACTATTAAACTTTATCGCAGGCCACAGTTATTAATTTTGTAGCATTGTAACGGTGAAATTATTATACTATGTTTGACAAGAACAAATATACAGCAATTACGTTGTGACAATTTTTTAAATATACATAGGGATCATTGATTCTGCAGCGGTATTTTTTAATTATCTTGGAATTACTAAGTAAAATTTTATATCAAATATGGTTCCTGCAATTTTGGTTAATTAATTTTCTAAAAGATAAAAAATAGTTGACAGTCTATTTTCAATTAAAAATATAAAAAAGATGTATGAAAAATGTATTGTTTACAATCAACATAAAATTCAATTGCTAAATCTAATAGACCCAAGCAACATCTTGGTTTAATCCATATAGATTTGTATGATTCTTTGGAAACTTATTTGAAAATCTAAGTATTTCATATTGTATAAATGAAGGAATCAGATGTAGATGGATTTTTAGTAAAGTTTGTGAAATCAAAGAATAGACTCTGTCACTTGTCAAAGTTCTTAATATTGTAAATTGAAACGATGGAATTATTATACTATTTTGACAACAAGTATACAGTATTAATATCTGACAATTTTGTAATATCTATTGGATTTATTAATTGTATACATTAAATATTATAGGTTGGTTATTATAGAATATGTATGTTATAATGTTATTTACCTTTTGAAACTCCATATATTAGATATCCTCTTATTTATTAACTCAGTCAGAAACTTTTGTATGATTTGTTGTGTAATCAACATATCACTATTATTATTATTTGTTTGCCTTCACCAAATATCAAAATTAGATTACAGACCTATAAGAAATGAGAAAACTTAACATGAAAATGATTTCAGACTACATTAAAAAGTACAAAAACAAAATGTCGTATAAGCAGAAATATGTAGCAACAAAGGGAGATTGTGTACACGCTTGAAAAGAAAGAACTGATTTTCTTTCCAAAAGCTCAAGACAAAATTTTAAAGAAATTTCTATAAATGAATACATCGTTTATTTCTTCCATGAGACACACAGAACGAGATCTTTATATTCAATAGACAATATACATAATTACAAAAGATGCACTTGTCACTTCTAATAAAGAATGCAAATTTAAGAATTTCTATTTATCTATTTTATGACATTTACAATGTACCTATATATAAAACTAGTGAACATTATTTTTTATAGTTATAATGCTTAAAATACATAGAGGTTTGGGTTTTTTTTCAAGGGCTTCTTTTTTTTGCCTGTTTGGTAGGTTGAGAACTTGTTGTGGAGTGTCCCTTTTGTTGTCAAGTTGGTTGGTTGGGGGTGACAACTACCTATAGTGTCTGGGTCCTGCAATGGAGTTTGGGTTTCCATGTTCCATGTTAGGCTTGGTAGGGGTTTGTCTCTTTCTTATGGCTCTAAGGGTTGTGAATGTTTTGGCTTTTAGAGCCTCTATTTATGCTAGGAGTAAGGTCTTGTTTGGGAAGATGTTTTCTCTTCATATGACTCTACAATAATCGATCTGTTTATGTTTGATGGTGAAAGATCGTCACAAGGTGAGTCTATTTGTTGGGATTTCCTGTGTTTGTCATGTTGTGGAGATTTGCAAGTAGTTGATGTCCTCTGTGTCACTCTAGCAATTTCCCTTCATACAACTCTTCCTCTCTATGGCTCTCATATGTTTAGTTTAATGGATTCTTGTCTTTTTAGGACTCTTTTGATTATTATGATCTTCAAAGGTGGATGTGGGGATATTTGGTGGTTCATGCCCTTGTTGTTCTATGGTAACATCTCTTCTGGTCTTCCTTTTATTGGGGTTCCTATTTGGGTTATTTACAAATCTGGCTCACCTTTTTTGGGAATTTTTTATGAGTCTTTCTCATGGAAGGGCTCATGTTTGTTTTCTTTTATTCTGAATCTTACTATCCTACAATTGAGGGTTTTGTTAAGGTGGGCTCTGTTGTAGGCTTACCCTCTGTTTATCATCCTGCAGAGGTGGACTTTTTCCTAAAGCATTAGGTTAAACTCTTGAAAGGTTTTTTGATCTAGGTCCTTTAGTGTGGATTTATTAAGTATTGTTTTGAGGTGGAGACCTATCTTCTACCATATTTCTCTTCTAAGTCTCCTATTGAGGTGGGATTTACTCCTTTGGGTGTAGTTGACATCTATAATATTGTTATTCCCCTTATTGGTGTTGTGGTTTATGTTGAAGATTTGATTGTTGTTGAGCCTATGGAGGTGGCTTCTACAGTAAAGTTTGTTGGTTGGATAACTATATGTAAAATGATATTCAATGGTTATATTGTCAATGGCTACATTAGCAATGGTTGGCATCTATATGATGCCAGTAATCCAATAGAGGTAGATTTTGAGATGTATGCATTGGACAACAAGTTGGTTTGAGGTCAAAAGTCCTAGAGAGGTGGATTTGGTAAAAAAGAATGTTATTTTTTTAGAAGTGATTAAAAAAATTGAGAATGCAAAGACCTTGTTTTGTGTTTTTAGGGACTTTAGTATTACATTTACCAAGTACAATGTCACTAATATTGTGGAGTATTTTCTAGTGTAGCATAAAACATTATATCTACATACATTTTTTTCCTCACCTAGACCTCAATTTGGTGTTTTGTCTT
Source organism: Cryptomeria japonica (assembly GCF_030272615.1). Taxonomy (NCBI): domain Eukaryota; kingdom Viridiplantae; phylum Streptophyta; class Pinopsida; order Cupressales; family Cupressaceae; genus Cryptomeria; species Cryptomeria japonica. Next base: position 249,898,365 of record NC_081405.1, read on the forward strand.
TTGATGCCTGATGCCTATTTTGATTATGCTCAGACCCTTCAAAAATATGCATTTCTAGCTTCTTTATTGTCTCTACCCCAAAGATGAGTCCTAATTCTCAGGAACATGGCACCACACTACCCTGGTCCTCTCAATCAAGGCCCAATTTTGGTCCTCACAATAGTCACATCAAGTGAGTGGGAATTTAGATCTCCATGTTGGCCTACGCTGAAAATTCAAATAGTTTTTGGATGGTCAAGTATAAAAGGAGGTCTACTCCTCTCATTTGAAACCTAACCTAACTTTTGGGGACTTCATTGAAGATTTCAAATTCAATTCAAGTGTGAAAGAAATCAAGAATTCATCAAGCATTGAAGAATAAGTTTAGTCAAGTTCAAACATTCAAGATGGCATCCATGATAAACTTTCTATAAAGATATTAAAAATTAAACCCTAAAAACCTTGTGTGAAGATTCAGACAATCTTCATCAAGGTATACATTTCAATTATGAGCATTCAATTCAGATCTAGCCTTTCCCTTAAAATAAAAACATTTTATAGCTATTCAATTCTACTTCCATTATAATTATTATTTCAATTTCAAGGCTAATTCCTAAACCAAGGCTTGCCTTAATCCATTTTCTTCTCTTTCTCTATGTAGGAATTTGACTCAAGAGTTGTAGTTAGATATTTTGACAAAGTTGATGATGATGAATTGTTTCAGATTTCAATAGAGTGAAAAGAAGAGGATCGAGGCCACCTACCATCCCAGTCCCAAAAAAATTTCTTGATAATTTGATAGCGAATCTAGTGTGTCTCCATAATCTAAAAGAGATCCCACTTGCCTATTTATGAGTTATAGGACTAGGGTGACCTACAATCTTAGTCTCAGTAATTTGGCTTGAATTTAAAGAATAGGTTATAATTTTATCAATTTTCTTAGATCCCCATCCATGGCTCTATTTAATATCTGTAGTAATTTGTAATTATTATTTCACTTCAATTTGTAGCATCTTCAAATTTCACTCCTTGCAATTTTGGCCGTATTTTGGGTCCTCGCCTTATCGGTCTCATTCCCATGCTTGATCGAGACCTGTTTATGCCTCTCCTATGCAACCAAACCTCATATTCACATCCTACAACTTGCATAGCCCTTTGATCTTGACCAAAACTAGGGTAGGACCAAGGCGTTATGCCCAAGTCCTCCCTAATTGGGACCCATCTTGGTCCCTAGACCCTATCTCAAATTTGAGTGGGAAATACATCTCCTATGCTAGCCTTTGTCAAAAAATTAAATATTTGACAATAAGCAAGTATATAAGGAGGTCTTCCCCTCTCATTTGGTAGAACAAACAATCATAAGGTGAAAGCATGACAAGGTGGAGAAGGCAAGGAGACACCATTCAAACATCAAGCATTCAACTATTCATCATTTAGCATTCCTCGAGGTCGCATACTCTTCATCTATCCATTGGAGCATCATTACATTGTTCATTTGCAATCATATGTGTGTTAGGGTTTTGTCATGTGTTCATGCCATTTCATAAAATATATGTGATTACATCCAAGAAGCAAAGCATCGTTATCATCTATTGCAGATCTAAAGGTATACCTTTCCATCATTTATTTCAAGCATTTGTAGTATTTCTTTCAAGCTTGATTCTAAACCAGGGTTTGACTTAGGCAAACCTCTATTCCCAACCCATTTATTCTTCTTTCTATGTTTAGGAAATAGATGTGCAACTATACTTCAAGAATTAATCTTTATTCACAGAGACGGAAAAACCCTTTTTGACATGCAAAAGTTCGAAGGGCCAAGTGGAGGGTGCCCTTGTCTGGACAAATAGTCCCTGCAACTTTTGTTTGATTTTGTGGAGCAACTTTGAATCATCTCAAACTTCTCAGATCCAGGTGCATGACTAAATCTCGAATTTGTAGCTCGTTGTTTTCTCATACTTTCTCTTCATTCCCAACACTTTTCTTATTCAACTTACAAAAGAGGATCAAACACATTCCAACTTCAACTAATCTACTTAGTATTCGGTCCTTGCATCATTTAGGATTGGATTTAGTAGATTCATCCCCCTTTTTTGAATGTAAAGACCCCCACATGAAAATTGACCTTAGTGAATCTTCCCTTTCCCCATGGAGAATTGGATAAGCTCCCCTTTTTCCACTTTACACAATTATCCATTGTTTTTCCCTAACTTTACAATTTACATCCCAATTTCAACTCAAAAGCGAGAGAAAATAAAGATCTCACTACTATGCAAAATAGATGAACTGAGTAAAATTTTGTTAACCATTTAAGCACTTATAAAGAAAATAATGAAGAAATATTATATAAATAAATTTTGTCTAAAATGAATATAGGAGGAAAAAAATGCACTATTCATGAATCATAATGAAGGTGACTAGAGCCATAAAATTTATTACAAATGCGAACCTAGCAATTTTAGAGGAAGATGTAATAATAAAGGAAGAAGGAGAAACTTCAAAGAAAATTAAAGAGAAAGAGCTAGAAATAATGGGGGAGATTGTAACAATAAAATTAATGTCTAGTGCTGAAATCATTTCAATAATTTTGGACACCATGCATTAGAATATTGAAGTAAACAAGGTAGAATAGAAACCATAAATACTCACTATACATTTTAAGAAAAAACATTTGCTAGTGAGAATTTTGTATGCTACATTTATTTTGGATGTTCATAATATATGACATCTAGTGAGAAATTGTTTATCATTGTGGATGACAAACATCATAGTGTACTGGTATTACGTTATAATCAATTTCATGGACCAAATGCAATGGTTATAATTGTGATAGAATATGGTGAAATAAAACATATCAATGCAACACTATTTGTTCCAATAATCAAAAGGAATATTCTATTGATTAGAATGCTAGAAAAAATTTATCAAGTGAATTTTGATGAGAATGAGTGCATAAAAAGAGACAAGTTAAAAATGAATGCACTTGTTGCAAGAACAAATATGATTGTTGTGAGAGTAAATATGATAGGTGATAGAATGTTTTTTCTTCATTTCACTCATGGAAACAAAATATTAAGGTCTAGTTAAATTAAAGGAAGTAAAATTTCAAGGTTGAAGTTTTAGTTTTGATTGGAAATATAAAAATAATATGTGAAGAATGTATTGTCAGTAAACAACATATTGCTATCTTTCCAATTGATAAATCTAGAATATACAAGTAACATCTCAATTAAATCCATATGGATTTGTGTTGTCCTATCAAAACACTTTGTTTGAATAAATATAAGTGTTTTTTTACCTTCTTTTATTATATCTCAAGGAATAAATGGGGATATAATTTCACTATAAAATCAGAAGTATTTGACAATTTTGTAGAATTCAAGAGGTTGGTTGGAAAACAAAGTGGTAAGTATATCAAATTGATAAGATCAAATAATGTAGTTGAGTTCAAAAATTAATCTATATTTCTTTAGAAATCAAGAAATAAAGAGAGAGTTCACTTCTTCCCATACTCTATAATAAAATAGAGTTGTTGAAAGGAAGAATAGGATCATTATTTAAATGGAAAGGGTTATTATGAAAGGGAATAATTTGGAACAAAAATTGGGTGAAGCAATATCAATAAAAGTGTATCTTGTAATAAAAGTCCTAAGAAATAGTTAAAGGAATGATGGTTGAACAAGCATGGTTTATGGTTAAGACAGGTCATAATCATTCAAGAGTATTTGGGTGTGTTTCTTTTGTACACATGCCAAAATAAATAAATAAATGTTTAAGTTACACTATAAAGGCCTAAAATGCATTTTTAGTGGTTATGGATTTGAAAATAAAGCATATTGATTATATGATTCCATATAAAAAGTATTGTTATAAGTAAAGATGTGGTGTCTAATGATGTACCATAATGGACTAAATAAAAAAGAGCAAAAGAAAAAAGAGATTGTGATTGATGAAGTTGAAGTGAAGGTATAAGAAGTGAATGAAACTAAATCATCTTATTTAGGAATATGAATGCATCAAAAATATCAAATAAGGATTGCAGAAGAGAATCATCCATCAAGGCTTTTGTTGGATTAAAATTGTGACAGATCGAAGCATTAATTAGTAAAATAAAAATAATTGAAAGGAATGACAAATAGAATCTAGTTTAGAATTCCTAGTAATAAAGTATTGGTACAAGGTGCATACACAAAGCAAAGTATATATCTAATGGAAGCACTGATAAGAATAAGGCTAGATTGGTAGCCAAAGGGTACACTCAACAAGAAGGTATTTCAACTATATTAATTTTTTTGCACCTCTAGAATGAATAAATACTATCAAATTGCTTTTGTCTTTGATAACTTAGTAAAGTTGTACAATTTATCAAACAGATGCAAAGAGATCCTTTTTCAATGCATATATTAATTAAATCCAAGTCTTTATATTAAGAGATAAATGAAGGATATTTTTATCTTAGTTCTCTATGTTGATGATCATATCTACACAAGGAATGATTTATTTTTATTTATGAAGTTTAGAGTAGCTATAGTTACTAAATTTAAAATGATAGACTTTTAAATAGATGCACCATTTTCTAGGTAAAGAAGTTTGAAAAAATAAAATAAAATATTCACATCATAGAAAAATATGCTTCAAATATCTTATTTAAAATTTAGATGAAGAGTAGAAAATTAGTTACAAGACCCATCAAAGTTACACTTAAGATGTCTAGGTTATATTTGAGTTGGGTTTTTATATAGACCTTCTGCTAATAGTTGAGCTAGTGTCATGAGATCTTTATAGGGTGACTAGACACAAGTTTAGAAAGCTCAAGTTATATTTCAAGGAGTTGATAGAGAAGGGTCATATTTGTCCTTGTGCCTCTTCTTAATGGACACACTAATCATGTTCGTTAAAAATAAGGATAGGTTTCTTCATCTTTGCATAGATTTTGGTAGCTAAATAATATAGCAATAAAAAGTCATTATCCATTGACTAGGATTAATGAATTTTTTATCAAATCTAGGGAGATAGGGCTTTCTTAGAGTTATATTTGAAGTTTGGATACCACTAATTGAGGCTTGTAGATACAGATATTGATAGGATAACTTTCAAAACTTGTTATGGTTGTTATTAGTTTATAGTTGTTCCCTTTTCTCTAATGAATTCCATCGTAGTGTTTATGAATCTCATGAGGGGGTGTTTTGCACATTCTTGGATCAATGTATTTTGGTGACCCTAGATGACATTTTGATATATTCATAGATAGAGTAACATGGAGAGAAATTGTATTAGGTATTTTAGTGTGTGAGACTATTAAGATAACTTGGTCAAATGCACCTTCTTGTGATGAGAGATTTAGTATGAAAGACAAATTATATTAGTTGATGGTATTCACGTAGATCTATGAAATATTATAATCCTCATAAATAGAACAAAATAAAGTTTACAAAGACGGATAAATTGAATCATGAAGCCATGGGGTAGCTTGCATGTAATAACTTTCTCTTCTACTAATGTTAGTACACCCAAAATCTTGAAGAGAGAAAATAATCAAATTAAAGAAGATTAAAAAAATTATGATTTTTTTATCTAAGTTGTTATTGTTAAACCTAGCTTGATATATCTACCATAAACAAAAATGTGTATGGAAAATAGCTTCTACCTAACAAAAATCAGACGAATTAAATAACACACACTAAGGTTTGACTTATAGGCTTAAAAGTATTAAACAGTCAAACTTGACTGGAATTCTCTAGGCTTAATATGTTTCTTAGTGTGTGTGGTTTAAGGTTGAGCAACAAAAATACATCACAAATCAAAATGGCCAAGTTCCTTGCTGACATAGGTATTCTAAAATGAATTCTTGAGAGCAAATAATCAAATGGAAGAAGATTCCAAAAAACATGATTTTATATTTTTTCAAAATTGTTATTGTCAAACTTAACTAGATAATGTCTACCAAATAGAAAATTGTGTATGTAACACGACTTAAACCTAATAATAATACGTCACAAATAACAATTGTCATGTTCCTAGTTGTCATGAGTATTCTAAAATGAATTCTAGAAATCAAACAAATTCCTAATTGAACAGAGTGAATTTCATGTGTTAATGTCTAATGATTTGAAAGTCAGCATGTGATGCATGCATTGGAGATTTAGTATGAAAGAAACATTGTATTCATTGATGATATCTACCTAGTTCTATTAAAGATTAGACTGATAAAAAACTGACCAAAATAAAGTATGCAGACAAGGATAAACTTAATCATGAAGGTGATAGGTAGCTTACTCTAATAACTTTCTTTTCTTCTAATGTTTGTACTCTCAAAATTGTGAAGAGAGAAAATAATCAAATAAAAGAAGATTCAAAAAATCATGATTTTTTTCTTTTTCAAAATTGTTATTGTCAAAGCTAACTTGATGATGTCTACCAAACACAAAAAAGTATATGTAAGATGGCTTCTACCTAACAACAATACATCACAAATCACCATGGTCAAATTCCTAGCTATAATGGATATTCTAAAATCAATTATGTAGAACAAATAATCAAATTCAAAAAAATTCAAAAAAATCATGATTTCTTTTTTTTTAAATGGTTATTATCAAACCTAACTAGGTAATGTCTACCAAACACACACACAAAAAAAAATGTAACTTGACTTCTACATAACAGATTACATCACAAATCACAATAGTCGAGTTATTGTAAAATGAATTGCATAAATCAAATAAATTCAAAAATGGATGGAGTAAATTTCTACTAATGTTTATGAGTTTGTAGGTCAACATGTGATGCACGGATTGACAGCCACCTCTCTTGACAATTTGCCACTTCTTTGCCAATGCAACATGCGTCAGTAAAATCTATAAAGTTTGCATTTTTATACTTATACAAATTTAGTAAGACTACAACCAGGGACTAGTTGGTATTAAAATATGCACGTAATAATGGATGATATACCATTGTTGTGTAGTGTATCTTTTTACGTTAATATAATTGAATGTTTGTTAGCTTTATAGATAAATCCTTCTATAATTCAATTATTGAATGGTTGTTAGTTTTGTTGGAAGATATCTCGGTCTAATTACAATATAATATATATATATAAAATTGCAAGGCAAATAATATATTGCAAATAATATATCTAACTAAAAGTAACAAGGCCGTGTTGCAAAGAGTTTTTTCTTAAATTTTGTAAAATTGTTATGATATTTGAATTTGACTTAATATTATTATTATTTAGATTTTATTCAATAGTTAAAATAAATGTAAATTTGTTTACAAACAAAATTATTATTATTGATTTTTTATATTTAATTTTTAAATAATCATATTTTAAAAAAAAATAATTTACTTATTGAAAACCAAAGAACAATAATTTATTATTTTTTGTGTATTTCATTTATATGAAATTTTTTAAAACAAAACAATTGAATGGACTAAATATATATATAATTGTAAGGCAAATAATATATCTAACTAAAAGTAACAAGGCCGCCTTGCAAAGTATTTTCTGTCAAATTTTGTAAAATTGTTATGATATTTGAATTTGACTTAATATTATTATTATTGTTATTTAGATTTTATTCAATAGTTAAAATAAATTTAAATTTATTTGCGAACAAAATTATTATTATTGATTTTTTATATTTCATTTTTAAATAATCATATTTAAAAAAAAAATTAATTTTACTTATTGAAAACAAAAGAAAAATATATATATTTTTTTGTGTGTTTCATTTATATGAAATTTTTAAAAACAAAACAATTGAATGGACAATAAAACATATATATATATATATATATATATATATATATATATATATATATATATATATATATATATATATATATATATATATATATATATATATATATATATATATATAATTGTAAGGCAAATAATATATCTAACTAAAACTAACAAGGCTATGTTGACACATATTTTTTGTCAAATTTTGTAAAATTGTTATGATATTTGAATTTGATTTATTATTACTATTACTATTACTATTACTATTACTATTACTATTACTACTACTACTATTATTATTATTATTATTATTATTATTATTATTATTATTATTATTATTATTATTATTATTATTATTATTATTATTATTATTATTCAATAGTTAAAATAAATTTAAATTTATTTACCGAACAAAATTATTATTATTGAATTTTTAAATTTAATTTTTAAATACTCATATTTAAAAACAAATTAAATTTACTTATTGAAAACAAAAGAACAATAATTTATTATTTTTTGTGTGTTTCATTTATATGAAATTTTTTAAAACAAAACAATTTAATGGACAATTTTATATATATATATATATATATATATATAATTGTAAAGCAAATAATATATCTAACTAAAAGTAACAAGGCTGCATTGCAATATGTTTTCTGTCAAATTTTGTAAAATTGTTATGATATTTGAATATGAACAAAATTATTATTATGGACTTTTTTATATTTAATTTCTAAATAATCATATTTTAAAAAAATTAATTTTACTTATTGAAAACAAAAAAATAATAATTTATTATTTTTTGTGTGTTTCATTTATATGATTTTTTTGAAAAAAAACCAATTGAATGAAATATATATATATATATATAATTGTAAGGCAAATAGTTTATCTAACTAAAAGTAACAAGGCCGCTTGCAACCTATTTTATGTCGAATTTTGGTAAAATTATTTTGCTATTTGAATTTGACTTAATATTATTATTATTGTTATTTAGATTTTATTCAATAGTTAAAATAAATTTAAATTTGTTTACCAAACAAAATTATTATTATTGATTTTTTTATATTTAATTTTTAAATAATCATATTTTAAAAAAATAAAAATTTACCTATTGAAAACAAAAAAACAATAATTTATTAATTTGTTTGTGTTTCATTTATATGAAATTTTTTAAAACAAAACAATTGAATGGACATTTATAATTGATGACTTTTATGAAACATAGGCTAATAAATATAATTAGAGGTAAGTGTAGTGGAGGTCATTCAAATTATTTTTTAGGATTTTCGTAATTTATTTGTAATTTATTTATTTTTAATTATAATAATTATGTAAAGTCTATTCAATAATTAAATTACTTTTTAAATTTAATTATTGAGAAAAATTATATTATTATTACTGATTTTTTTTTTTTTTTTTTTAGATTTAATTAAATTTAAATAAACATATTTAAATTGATGACTTTTATGAAACATAGTTAATAAATATAATTGAAAGTAAGTTGAGGTGAAAATAAAATATTTTTTATGATTTTAATAATTTATTTATTTTTATTATAATAATTATTTAAATTTTATTGAATAATTAGAATAAATTATGAATTAATTTATTTAACAAATATTATTTATTTTTTAATGTTTAATTTTTTTTAAGATTAATTATTCATTTTCAAATAATCATACTTTAATCAAATTAAATTTATTTATTAAAACCAAGGAAACCTATTTATTAATTCTCAGGTATTTCATTTAAATTTGATTATTAAACATTAAAATAATTTTTTATTGATTTTTTATGTTTTAATATTTTTCTAGGTTTAATGTTTGCTTTTAAGAATTAGACTTTAATAAATTTAATATGTGTGTGTGTGTGTGTGTCATTGATAATTTATAAATTTAAAACAAAAATAATTTAATGTTTCAAACTGAATTGAATTATTTTAGTTTCTTGGATATTTTCTTAAAATATAGGAGTGATGTCATTACCAAAAATTTGGTAGCATTTGTGTCATGAGAAATATCCTTATTATGCCTCTCCAAAATGTTGAGATTTCAAATATCACTAATCAAAATGGAGGAAAAGTGATTTTTTATTTACTCGGCATAAAACATGTTCATTTACATAAATTTTAAACATTAGAATTGATTCTATAACAAATAATAAATATTTTGATTGGTTCAAATAAAATCATTTAATCACTAGTTAGTTGCTAGTTAAAAACGTAGCCTTGCCTATAGTTCTATGTCGTGGCACGAACTAAAAATGAACAAAATATCATACAAATGTCACCACAACAACATAAATAGTGAATCTGATAAGAAATTATATTGATGTCATATCATACCCTTTTTCTCTTATCCACAAACTAATTGTAAGTTTTAGTTATAATTAGAAATATTCTAGGTAAAACTTTCCATAAAATAATTAACCAGAGTGTACAAACTTGTTGCTCTTTCAACTATCTTACTCTTGCTCTTTCACCCATCTTAATCTAAATAAAATATGCAAAATATTTCTCAATTGTAATGCAATATGAAAAGTAAAATGATACTCTCACATAAAGTAAAATGCCACCTTGAAATATGGGCTTTTATCTTCCATTTCTTGAGCTTGTGGGTTGTTGCTGATTTATAAAAAATTGAATAGTGTGTGTGAGGTTTCAGAAAGGAGCATGGAGACAAATGAAGTGAAAAGGAAGAGGTGTCACTTTGTGGTGGTTCATGGAACAACCTTGGGTGGTTGGTGGTGATTCATGGAACAACCTTGGGTGGTTTGTGTTGGTATAAAGTTGCAGATCCTACAAATGCTGATTAGGTTTCATCTTTACAAGGGCACAATTAGCCACTAACAGATTTCTTCATAGCTCTTTCTTCTTATTTGGCGAATTAAGTTTTGATTTGTTTAAATGATTTGTTTCAAATCATGTTAATAATTAGATTCTATTAGAAACATAACCCCCAATTTCAAATGAATCACTTAAACAAATCAAAATAAATTGAATGGTGTCTATTATATGTATTTCTTAATTGAAAATACATGTCATCACAACCATGGATGTAAAATAATTTGTAGCTTTATGTTATAGTTGGCAAAAACAAAAAATGGCGATGGTTGGTCGGAATGGCTCTCTACGAACAAATTTGGTTGGTTCGAATGGTTCTCTATGAACAAGCTTGGCTACCCAAAATGACCCTTTGTAGACAAGCTTGATTGGATGCAATAGCTCTCTATAGACTAGCTTGACTAATCAAAATAGGTCTATGTGAATAGGCTCTTTGTATTTCTAGTGTACTTTCCACTATGATCCTAAGCCTCCTAATGTTAATCAACCTCACAGATTTAACTCATATTCATTCATAGATTCCCCAACTCACTTTGATGATTTCTTGGGAAAAGTCTGTCAAGGAGGTAATAGGCAGATTATTGGCTCAAAATTTTTAAACAAGTACTGCTCCTTTGATGATTTTCCCCCACGGATGGGAAGTGGACCTAATAGAAATCCTAGGGTCTCACTTCACAGGAGTTTTAGTGGGCCTTGGTTGAAAAATTCCTATTTTAACAATAGGTCTCAATGGATCAAGGATGTAGGGCATCTAGGTCCTCTCTCAAATTCTAAGGTTTTCCCTAATAAAGTATCCACGGGCTCAAATAGTATTTGTTTGGGTAAGGAAAGGACTCTCATGGGCTCTCAAAAAGGAAAAGACCCTTCATTCCTAGGAAAGTTTCACACAAATGGCATGGAAGGATTCAAAAAGCTTCGAGGTGGTTTGTGGTTGCAAGAGGTTAACCCATAACAAGTTTGGTGAGGTCATATGTTTATAACTAGTACCAAATCTAGGGGGTCTATCTCATGATACAAATAAGAAAAAAGGCACATTCTTGTAGAGGAATGCTTCTAAACATATTTAGGATTTTAGAAAGGAAGAACCTTCCACCTTCCCAGAGGAAGTTATAATTGAATTAACAATGAAAGTGATTAAAGAAAGGGCTGGGAAGAAAACTCTTTGTCCTTCCTTCAAACACCATCAATCCAGCCATTGGTCATCTTGAAGATAAAGCTCTATTTGCTAAATGGTGTGGCGTGGAAGGTAACAATCAAGGGATCTTAGAGTGGTCTTCAATCCTTCACTAGTATGGTCTTTGTTCACATTTTGCAAAATGACTTTTTCTTCATACAATTTATTGATTCTACCTGAAGGATTGCATTCTTCATGGTAACCCAATTTTTTACCAAGATTCTCCCTCCATTTTTTGGATTGGAAGCCTAGTTTTTACCCTCAAACCTAAAGACTCAAGAAATCCCCAATCTGGCTTATCTTAGTTGGTCTTCCTTGGGAATCCTAGTGTGTTGAGGATATTTTGAAGATTGGGGATGCCCTAGGCACTCTGTTGAGAATAGAAGAGGACATTTTCAACAAGAAGAAAGGGGATGTGGCTAATATTAATGTGGAAATATATTTAGACCTTGGTTTTTATGGAGAACAAGAAATTGTCTTTGAAGTTAGCAAACGGAAATAGAGAGTTAAGAACCCTACTGATAGGTAACCTAGAAAATGCCTTCTTTGAGATCAGGTCATCTTTGGCTATTCTTTGAAAGGCCAAATTGATCCACTTTTCCAATATAAGGAGATACTATTATAAATGACAATAGAAGACCCTCTTAACAAGACAAATAATAATGTGGTCTAGTCTCAATTGGGAGATGATAATTTTCCCCCACCTTAATGGATTCTTGTCATCCTAATTATAGTGAGGCATTAGAAAATCCTCCTTTGATCACTTAGGGAAGCCTTTCAAGCACCAAGTCTTCTGGTTGGAAATAGAAAAAGAAAAAACCCATCAAGAAGAAGTCCATTCCTATCAAGGGAACATGCAAAGATTTCTCATATAAAATTAAGAGAGACTCTAGGAAAAGGAAGTGACCCAGAAATGTTAAGAGTGGCACTAACATTATTCAAAAATATCCTTCAAAATATAAGGAATAGGTTCTTTTAGAACTCCTCTTTGAGATAGAGAGCCTATAAGAGGATATAATTCAAGAATTGATTGCTTCCACTAGAGTTGGAGGTTCTCCATTGAATATGGAGATTCCTCACAAAGACAATCAACAAGTCCTAAATTATGAGCTAAGGATTCAGAAGTCATTAGAGCCTTCTCCCCTCCAATCTAGATTGTTGGAGCCATAAAATTATGTTGAATCCCCCTATTTTAACCCGCCATTACCTATTTTTCCCTCTCCCAATAGTGGTATTTTGAAGTCAACTAAAATTAACCTCTCTTCAGAAAATCCAAATCCCTTGGAGGGCTCCCTGCACTATATGTTTCTCTCTCCAAACATGGGCTTGGATTCCAATACTCAAAGGCTTTTGAAAGAGTGTATGAAGGAGGATCAGGAATCTGAAAATATAATGGAAACCCCTCTTGTTGTCCTATACTCACAAGTAAAATAAAATAGAAAGCTAGGTATTAAGCAGCTATTTGAATGCAAGTCAAAGCCTGATTTTAGTATTGTCTCTCCCAAGAGAGGAAGAAAATCATTCTATGAGTACGGATCTTTAGAGGGAGAAGAATAAGGTCAAATTCAGATAACAGTTTTATTGAATGTAAGGAAGGGTCCATCCCTTCTTGAACAAAAAAAAAATCTTAACTTGGAATGTTAGGGGCCTCAATGCCCTTAACAAAAGATGCTTGATCAAGAGAAGAATCTATATACACCTAAAAATGGTCTATAAATAATTAATTAAATAAGAAATTATTTAATTAATCCCCCTTCCCAATTTAATTGAATTCATTAGAAATTTGATTAAATTCTCCTATTCATTTACTTATTAATAAATCTAAGGATTTATTTAATAGGTTCATTTCAATAGCCCCCTTTGATTAATTAATCTGAATTAATTAATGCTCCCCCATTTAATTCCTTTCTTCTAATCCCCTAATTAATTAACACAAATCAATTTATGAGTTGTTGAAAGTTAATTAGCCTTTTCCTATTATTTGAATTTATTAATTCAAATTACCCACATGCCTCCTAACTTCTAACCACCTAACCTAGCCACCTTCTAACCTAACACATTCCACTTAACCATGGGTTTAACTAACCCTATCCTATCTTGCACATCCTAACCTCCTATGGGTTGGATATTCTCCCCTTGAGACACATGGCACTTATGCCACATGTCTCCTCCCTTGGATACTTGCCCTCTTATGAGCAAGGCTCCTTGACACTTGTCACCATAGAGATGACAAGTGTCCCTCCCTCCAACATCTTCTCCAACCTCCTCCAATTTCATTCTTGATATCTTTGGACTCAATCTTCACCATTGACTCCTGCCACCTCACCCCTAGCCTTGGAAATCCTATAAATATCCCCCATTTTGGAGCACAAAGGATCCCATCTCATATGATTTTAGGCATTATTACTATAGGCATATTGCATCTTAGATCTAGTTTAATTTTATCATATTCTAGCATAATTATTGAATCATATAGCATAATCAATCTCTATTCTAGCTTAATTGCATCATCATCATAGCTTAATCATGCATATCATAAGCTTAATTATCCTCTTGGATCGATCTAGTATAATCAATCTCAACTAACTTACATATCATATCATATTAAATCCTTTGTCTAGGTGTAGTCAAGTCATTGGGATTGCTTATCTAGATCTAGGAGAAAATACATACTCAGATCTCTTATGACGTAATAGGTCACTTTGTCATGGTTTATGTTTCGTTTGATTTCAATTTTCTAATCATGCTTTTAATGATCTATTGAGTGTTTGTGTTGGTTTCCATTGTGGGGCCTAGCCCCTTCGATCTTTAACTAGTTTGCTTGTAGGAAATCTCATTGACAGGTTGATTAGCTCTTTTGGTACACAAATTATCTCTCTTGGGCTCTCGATTCATGTTCTTGGTCTTCATTGTAGTGTCCTGACACCTCAAATGGTGTTTATGGGAGATTTGTCAACTTTGTTTTTATGTTTTTCTCTGTTTTAGCATTTTTTAGTTTGTTCGTTAGCGTTTTTGGTATATCTTGTAGCATTTTTGGTCATTTTGACAGCATTCTCGATCAGTTTGGTAGCGTTCTTGGTCAATTGTGTAGCGTTTCTAGTTAATTCAATAGCCTTTTTGGTGTTCAGAATAGCATTTTTGGTTCATTTGATAGCGTTCTTGGTCTATTTGATAGCATTCTTGGTCCATTTGATAGCATTCTTGGTCCATTTGATAGTGTTCTTGGTCAGTTTGATAGCATTTTCAGTTTTTCATTGATTTTTCTAATGTGGTATTCTGCATTCCTCATTTCTGCTTCTCGACTGTCATTTTCCCAAACCTAATTTGTAGTTTGGTTATTTTGCAGGTACTTATTTTTCTATGAAATACCGGAGTCATAAACCATTTTTCCATCAAATAATGCAATATAAACTACTAACTTTGTTTGCAGCCGTGTGATTTTGCACTTATTTTTGATAAATTAGGCACACAGACTAATATCAATGGAAATGAACAAACATGTCTTATGTGTTTTTGATGATAAGCGAGTATGCTCTCACCTTTCTTAGGTTATTAGAAAGCTAGAATCATCTTTTCTTTTCAATAGTGCATATATTTAGCGGGCCTACCCTTCCAAGGAGCCTATAAGGCCAAATCCATTGAGGTTGATGAGAGGGGAATGACTCAAGTGGGAATGGCTAATGCCAAGTACTCCAACCCACTATAAAATAAATGTGATTTGATGAAAATCAAGTGAATGGCAGTGCTCAGGAATAGCTCTCCTTCGTACCTTCGGGTATATCAAACCTTGGTTTTCAAGGCTAGGAAACCTCTTAATTGAGTTTATACCTCGACGCACTGAACATATCCCTTACTAGTTCCAATTAAAATTAGAAGATACCCAGTTTACCTCCAAACATTATTAAATTATTAGTGTATGTAGGGGGAAGAATATCACCTTAAGACACTCACCATATGTCCCTCTTGAGTGTATGTGCAAACTCCCCTTTTGAGACCTTATTGCTAGGCTCATAATCGGACTCCACTAGCTCTCACAAAGAAAAAAACATGGGCGCCCTTTAGGGGGTGACAAGGATATGTGAGCTGATAGGGTACCAAGTGTGGGCTAAGAACTAATAATGAAGCCAATCTCCTTAGGATAGACTGAATGATGTGTTTTTCAATTGTTCAAAACCCATGAAAACTTGTTTGTAAATTAGGTCAAGATATCATCCATTAAAATACAACAAAAATTGCAAACTCAAACTTCAAATTGTCAAATTTACAAGTTTCATAGTAGATTAGCTCTTTCAATCCAAATAGTCGCTCTCCTGTCCAAACAGTCACTCTCACTATCCAAATAGAAGCTCTCATGGTCCAAACAATCACTCTCATGGTCCAAATAGTAGCTCTCACAGTCCAAACATTATCTCTCACTATCCAAACGGTCGCTCTCATGGTCCAAACAGTAGCTCTAACGGTCCAAATAGTCGCTCTCATGGTCCAAACAATAGCTCTCACAGTCCAAACAGTAGCTCTTTTTGTCCAAACGGTAGCTCTCATGGTCCAAACAATTGCTCTTTTAATCCAAATGGTAGCTCTCACAGTCTAAATAGTAGCTCTCATAGTCCAAACATCAGCTCTCTTGGTATGAATGTTAGCTTTCTCATATTTCAACTTTGACAATATAACAACATTCTCAGTCAATTTGTTAGTGTTTCTAGTTAGTTTGTTAGCATTTTTGGTCAGTTTGTTAGCATTTCTGCTTAGTATAGTAGTGTTTCTAGTCAGTTTGTCAGTGTTTCTAGTTAGTATAGCAGTGTTTTTGGTCAATTTGTCAGCGTTTCTGGTCAGTATAAAAGTGTTTCTGGTCAGTATAGTAGCATTCTCGATCAGTTTATCAGCATTTATGGTTAGTTTGTCAGCGTTTCTGGTCAGTTTGTCAGCGTTTCTGGTCCATATAGCAGCATTTCTGGTCAGTATAGCAATGTTCTCGGTAAGTTTAGCACTATTTCTAGTCATTTTGTTAGCATTTCTAGTAAACTACACCAAAACCAGAAAACAAAAATGACCCATTTCTCAGACAGTCAAACATAGAGACTAGGTCATCTTCTTGGGTCACTTAGTTGGGTTATCTTTTGTTAAAATAGATTCAAATATAGACACACTAAGGTTCTCAAGTATTCATCTCCAACAACTTTAAGATCTAACATCTCAAAGTGAAACATCGCACCTTCTTTGATAAATTGATCACTCAAAACATAGTTTCTCATCAGGATCTATCATCCTCTTTCACGAAACTGCAACGTTTGATAAGGATAACCTTGTCCCACATCATAGGATATATCATTCCTATTGGACTTGGTTTTATCAAAATCATCATCATTGCACTCCAAACAAAGATAAAAAAGCTTACAAATCTACAAATACTTGAATTATCTTTTCATGTCATATCACTCTATCATACCTAAATTGATAGTTGGTCACTTATCGAAACACCTTCTAGACAACTGGATCCTTGCACAATATTAAACACACATGTATGCCCATTTTAAATAGAGTGCAGAGATGAAAGATCGAAGAAACATAAATAGAAACATTCAAAATAGCTGAAGATCATAGAAACATGGAATACCAAAGAAAAATATAGGAAGAAGACATAATAGGTCAACATATCAAAGAAATCAAACAAGTCCAAAATCAAAATCCAACTATGTCAAAACCTCACAAGGATTCAAATGCATCTCCAGAGAAAGGTGGCTCTTTTATGCAGCTCTTAAAGAGGCCCCTAAAGGATTTTGCTAAGGAAAATCAAGTCATACACCTATGTCTAGCAATGGCTCATCCCCCCATAACAAAATTAACTCTCCAAAGGCATCTATTCCTACACCTCTTAAACACTTGCAAGAACCTTCCATAGCATTCTCACCAAACAATACACCCAAGGATGAAGTTCCTCAAGAGATATCCATAATGGCCATCATACCTATTTTAGAGGATCCTATTCAAAGCCCATCTCCTTCATATCTAAGAATTGATTCCTTCCAACATCCCTATAATGCTCCCTTGTAAATTGAAGTCCTCATTATTAGAATGCTCATTAAACGTGTCCTGATAGATGGGGGAGTTATCTTAAACATTTTCTCATTGAGTCTTGTTTGTGCTCTAGGTTACTCTAAAGATGTTGATCCTCGAAAAAATATCACATTTAAAGCATATGATGAAGAAGAGCGTTCCTCTAAAGGAATTGTGATATTACCCATCAGAGTGGGACCTTTTCCAAAAGACATACCATGTCAAGTCCTAGACTTGGATTTATCATACAACATACTCTTGGGAAGGCCATGGATACATGACATGTAGGCTATTCCATCAACATATCATTAGTGCCTGAAGAAATCATGATCTCAACAGACTCAAATCCATTACAGTGTTGTAGTAATCTAAAACTATATGGAGAGGTTATTGTTCCACATAACAGAGAGACATGATCTTCAAGCACACAATCCAAAGAAAAATCATTTTCCTCAATTTTGTCAAGTATGGAAAAACAAATGTAGCTAAGAGATCGAGGGAATAGAGAATATTCACTGTCGCTATTACCACTTTCTCCTAAATCCTATGGAGAACCATCAAGATCTCAACAACAAATAATTGTGAAATATCTTCCAATATTTGATGGAGCATTTGTTAGTGTTGGTACCTTAACAGAGGAAACAAAAGACAAAGATATGCTACAAGGGCTATACAAGGATAAAGAAGTACAACAAAAGATCAATAATGTTAGAATCCCTACAGAAAAATATGGAAAGGATTTAACATTCTTCAAAAAATGGGATACACTGGAACGGGTCCTGTAGAAAAAATAAAAGAAGGTATCTTAGAACCTATAAAACCTCATACTCAATGGGCTAAAAATAAATCAGGCTTAGGGTATGGACAAGTTACTGTACAAGAGGAAACATCTTCTAAACAACAAAAAGATGAACATGATAACATACAAGAGCAACTTGCAATTGAAAGGGAGGAAGAAGATGTAGATGTCGATATAGTTCATGCGTATGCAAGAAACTAGCCCACTTGAATCAGGATCACATTCGGTTGACTTGGACTTAATCGAGGATGATCAGGAGCTACTTACAAGAGGTCATTCTGACGAGAGTATCATTCTAGATGTATTGAAGTACAGATCAAAAACTTTGACATCTCTATAATTACCCTAAATACCCTTGAAACATCTCAACTTCAGATCCACCCTGAACTTATGGATTGGGAAAATGAAAGACATACTACCATTGATACTTTTCCTAATGACCATGCCATATCCTTATATCTTGATACAATCAAACCTACAACAACTTTCACCAAGAATTTTGCCAATGCATCTTTCAATTAGGTGGGTGCCAAATCTCCTAGTTACAAAAGTGAAAATAAACAAAAAAATATCAAGTCTAATGCTGAAAACCATTTATTGGCAACATTAGACTGAGAAAAAGTAAAAAGAAAGGATGCATCTAATAGTAAAAATTCATCGAGGCGCCAGAAGATGGGAGATTTGACACCTTAGCTATTTTTTTCCACGAGAGGTCATCTATCTTGATAGAACCAACAGAGGCGCTCAACATTGGCACAACTAATCTATATCCAGCAACTTCTCTATCAGAACTAGAAAGGTAAAAATATTTGGAACTCTTCAAAAGGAGGCTAATCAAAAGATGGTCATATGCAAACATTCCAAGGTTGGATCCAGATCTTAATACATCACCTGAATATCAATCCAGGAGTAGGCATCAATAATGGAACACAACATGGATCAAGAGCAAGTTTTATATTCACCACACCACAAGGTCATACAATTCCAAAAGTGTACAAATTAAGCTTTCCATGCACCAATAATACAATAGAATATGAAGTTTTGGTCACAGGAATCAAAATGGCCATAGAATGGAACATTACACAACTTCAGGTCTTTGGGGACTCTCGGCTCATCATCAATCAAATCAATGACGATTATCAAACAAAGGATGAAAAGCTAATGCCTTATAAGAATATGGTTGATGACGTCAAGAAATACTTTATCAAAATAACTTTTTAGCAGATTATGAGGAATGACAACAAAGTAGCAAATGCCATGGCAACACTTGCTTCTCTCCTTCTAACACAAGAAAATCAAGAGCATTACAAAATCTTTGTGGAAGAGTTGTTTTACCCTACTCACAATTGTCCTAATTACCAAACTATCTACCACCTTGTTGGGCATGATTCCTCCTACGATTTCCAAACTTACACATACTTGAAAGATAGCACCCTCCCTCCTGATTTGTCAAAAAATCAAAAGAGAAACTTTATTCGCCAATCCTCCCATTATACTCTTGTCATAGATACCCTTTTTAAACGAGGTCTGGATGGTACTCTTTTAAGATGTCTTGAGCAAGAAGAATCTTAGAAGGCCTTAAATAAAGTCCATAACGACATTTTTGGCACTTATACAAGTGGTTTTATCCTTTCGAAAAAACTCATATGCTTTGTCTATTATTGGCCAACTATGGAATGAGATTCTTTTTAGATAGATAAAACATGCGAACAATGTCAAATCCATGGAAATTTAATTCATGCACCAACACAAGAACTTCATGCTTTGGCAATATCTTGGCCCTTCTACCAATGGGGTCTTGATATAGTATGAAATATAAATCCTTCTTCATCCAATGGTCACAAATTCATCCTTGTAGATACAAAATATTTCGCAAAATGGATTGAGGCAGTACCTCTCATAAATATCATAGGAAAAAAAAATATTGCATTTATCTTGAACTACATCAAATGTTGATATGGCATACCCATGACCATTATTACGGATAATAGGCGATCGTTCAAGAACCATGATGTACAAGAGCTATGTGAGAAATTCAAGATCCAACACAAATTTTCCACACCCTACTATCCCCAAGGGAATGGGTAAGAAGAAGCATCAAACAAAACTATTCTAAAAATCCTCAAAAAGATAGTGAATGATGCTAGCAGAGATTGGCATATTCAATTGAACCCTGCTCTATGGGCCTACCGTACTAGTATCCGCACACCAATAGGAGCCACACCATTCTCTCTTGTGTATGGATCAGAAGCAATACTACCAATAGAAGTAGAGATATCTTCCCTACAATTATCATTAAAAGGTCTTATCTCAGATGAAGAACAAATAATATCCAGACTACAAGAGATAGAATTCATCCATGAATGACGAGAAAATGCCTTTGATCATTTTAAGGTGTATCAACAAAGAATGTGCTGAAGTTATAATCACAAGGTCAAACCAAGAGCCTTTCAAGTTGGAGAATTAGTAGTAAAGAAAAATCCATGCAACCAATCAGATCGAGAAAAGAAATGGAAGTTTGAACCAAACTGGTTGGGTCCATTTGTGGTCACAATAGTATTTGAGTCAAGAGCATATCAACTATTAACACCAGATGGGGATCAGCTCGAGGAACCCATCAATAGCATGCATCTGAAAAAGTTTTATGTCTAAAAGCAGAAAATCCAAAAAACAGTGAAAATGTAGAAAAATAAAAAACAATGGAAAAGAAGAAAAACCAAAAACAATGGCTCAAAATAGAAAATACAAAAATGGTGAAAAAAAAAAAAAATCAAATATGAGAAAAAGTGCAATAAAAAAAGATGGTGAAAACTTGGGAACAAGCACTACCTGTTAGCTAGCTCTTCCATCTATTGGTTCATGCATCCTTCCGCTTACATTCATTGTCATCATCACTGTTCATATCCATAATATCGTAGTTGGTTTCTCATCATGGTTTGGATAATTTGGTATGTCATAATGAGTTTGTTTCTAGGATTGGGCCAAATTCCTACACCTATCTAGGGGAAAATTATTAATTGTTTTTTGCTTAATCAAACAGGTCGAACAATAGTTAGGCAGCTCTTGTCAAGCGAAAACTGAGACACATCCAATGTTGAACACAAGATCAAATTGTCAACCATCAAACTATCACATGTCAGTCTAGCACATCACACACTTTTCAATGGATGATATCTTTTGGATAATGCTTTTAACACTTTGGATCAACTTTTATATCTTGATTTTTGCTATCATGATTTCTAAGTGACTCCAGAATATCTTTGTTTGGAGGAACAAGGAAGGAACATGATATTTTTCTTGTCTATTTCCTTTAAATTAATCATCAATATGTGCAAATCTATCTCAAGACATGATCATTAGAGTATCATTGAAGCCATTTCTGATTCGCATATATAAATGTTTAATATTGCATGTTTTACACAAGCAACACTCAGGTCATCTTGGTTAAATTATACCTCGATGCTCGTGCTAACTTGCAATATCAAAATCCAGGTAAGTAGTGTTCAGGGCATCATGGTTTAATTATACCATCAATGTTTTCACTCACTTCCCACATTTTAAGAAGCTCAATGATGACACAACGTAATAACCCAGTGACTGGTCCGATCGTAACATTGCATTCCATTTGCATTTAGTTTGCATTTCATTCTTGCATAGGATCACAAAATCTCATCTTATCCAAGACCAAATCTATCATAGGAATCATCAATGTATCATCATATGTGTATACACAATCAGAATGATGACTCATCTCTCTCTAGATATTGTCGACCCAGCACAAATCTTATGCTACCCCCTCAAATGGATTCGCATCAACATATCTGAATCTTCCTGCAACATGATATCAACAAATTGTCAGTTCTTTATCCAATCAATCTTATCAATTCTATCAATCGATCTCATCTGATCCATTTTTTCATGTCTTATACAGTATGTATCTTTCTTGGAACTTGTTGTTTTGATCAAGTATTATACAGGATATATTGTTCCTGAAACCATACACTTTGATCATCTTTGTCTTATATAGGAGGCGTCATTCCTGAAACTAGACTAAATCCTAATCTTATCAATCTTGTCAATTTCAATCATGCTCTATCAATCATCTCATCGAGAATCACATCATCATGATCAAAGAACTCACACTTTCATCAATCAACATTGCAGAAATCGAATAATTTCTAAATGGGAAATCAATTTTGCAACGATCCAAACATTCCAATGGTCAATTATCTTAATTGATCTCCCGAGGGGGCATCATCATAGTGCAATTTATCAATCAATGTCTGGGGAATCCTATCGCACCAATATCATCATCAAAATGAGATTATTCTTTGAATCAATGCATCATCACACCTTGTTTCAAAGAGGTGAAAAATGTATACTCCTAAAAATGGTCTGCACATAATTAATTAAATAAGCAATTATCTAATTGATCCCACTTCCCAATTTAATTGAATTCATTATCAGTTTGATTAAATTCTCCCATTCATTTACATATTAATAAATCTAAGGATTTATTTAATAGGTTCCATTCAATAGTCCCCTTTGATTAATGAATCCCCCCCCATTTAATTCATTTCTTATAATCCCCTAATTAATTAATACAAATCAATATATGAGTTGTTGAAAGTTAATTAGTTTTTTCCTATTATTTGAATTTATTAATTCAAATTACCCACATGCCTCCTAACTTTTAACCACCTAACCCAACCACCTTCTAACCTAACCCATTCTAGTTAACCCTGGGTTTAACTAACCCTATCCTATATTGCAATAACTAACCTCCTTATCCTAGCCTCCTATGGGTTGGATATCCTCCCCTTGAGACACATGGCACTTATGGCACATGTCTCCTCCCTTGGACACTTGCCCTCTTATGAGGAAGGCTCCTTGACAATTGTCACCACAGAGATGACAAGTGTCCCTCCCTCGAACCTCTTCTCCAACCTCCTCCAATTTCACCCTTTATATCTTCAGACTTAATTTTCATCGTTTATTCCTACCACCTCATCCTTGGCCCTAGAAATCCAATAAATATCCCCCATTTCTTACATAAACCCTCAATCAAATCCTTGCAAACTACTAAAACAAACTATGAAACTAATATCAATTTGCATTTATGATAACCTATGAATGAGATTATTATATAATAATCCTTGACTCCCAGATTATACCACTTGGTAATCCTTTGGTTAGCATTCTTAGATCACTTGGAAACCTTCAAACATCCCATTCTATAGTCTCCTTCTCTACTAGTTTATCAGCCACTTAAGAAACAATTACTAGCTCTGATAAAATCTACAACAAGAATGATCAAAATTGGAGCCAAAACTAAACATATATGAAACCAATTTAAAATATCAAATTGGATGGCAAAATGCCACTCCAAAGACTTTCCTTTTGCCAAGTGTCACTTCTACAACTTCCAAAGCAACTTTCTATTTCTCAAAGCTGCCACAAAAGCATTAATTTTTTAAATGAAAAGCCATATGAAATTTCCACAAATCTCATGCCAATAAGAAGATTAACTTTCTTGTCAAGGAGATTAACTATCTGTCCTGTAGTGGCTTCACTACTAGTTTTTCTTAAAGATTGTTTCTTTTTGTATGGGTTTCAGGTCCCTATAAAACATATTTTACACTAATCAAAATATTTCTTTTCAAGTTTAGAAATTGCTTTTCCAAGTGTCAATTACTTCCTTTCTCATTCCAAACAAACTTTCCACTTTTTTGTTTTGTAACTCGAGCACAAGAAAGTCAAGTAACTGCCAAAATAGAAACCTCCAAAATCCATACCATCTTTTCCCTCCCAAAATGTTTGAAATTTATTTTATTAATTTCAAAATAAATCTAATTTAACTATTTAATCATGGAGGAAAATATTTCCTAGTTTATCCATAAGGTTCTAATTTACTATTTCTAGATAACAAGAGTTACCATTAAAAGTAAGTACTATTTTTAGGACATGTGAACTTACTATTTTTAGTAAGATTATACATTTTTGAAAAAGGCGACATGACAAGTCCTCCATTCTCAAAATTGCTTGTCCTCAAGCAATTAAAATTTCTATGCTTCAACATCCAGATGTTAAAATGATCTATCATGCCAAACTATAGACTAAACCTTTACCACATGTACTTGTGTTATCTTGCATCTTTCCATGAGATATCCTAAAAAAATATTGAGAGGTGTAGCTATGTTAAGTGTGTTGAATATCCGAGAAATTGAGAAGGGGGGGGGGGGTGAATTAGTTGATTACTTAAAACAATTTATTTTATTCTTTTCACCTTCGGATCCAAACCAATAGAATTAGTTATCACTAATATAGCATGAAAACATAAATATACAAAAAATCACACAATGAACACCAAATATGATGTGGAAAACCCAAGAAGGGAAAAACCATAGAGAATGTGAGTTCTTAATATAAAATATCGGTTAAGGTGATTTTTACAATCGGTGCCTCACTGCCAGAATGCTCACTGCCCAAAAAAAAACTCACTACCAAAGAAAGAGAGAAAGAAATAAATAATCCACCATTGAAAACACAATCTGCAAAACTAGACTTCTTTTGATGCCTCAAAACCAACACATTCACACACATCACTAACTGTCTGATCTTTCCTTTCAAATATTACATATCTTCAAACCAATGTCACACTTTTTCTATATCTAACACAATCATATCATCCTCATATATTTTAATGTCTCTACTCTGGAATAGAATTTAATAATAAATAATAATAATAATAAAATAAAAAATAAAAAATAAAATAAAAATAAAAATTTAATTAAGTTAATGAAGAGTCAAAACACATGGAATGAAAAGTTGTGACTTTGTCAAATATGAGATATAAAGGGAGAAGATTACCTCATTTGAGAGGGGAGAAGGGTGGAATAAAAAGTGTAGATCAGATTTAATAAGAAGTGTACATCTAATTATGAAAGGTTGTATCCCTTTCCAAGGGAAAAAACAATGAAGAATTGAAATCTTTCAAAGGGTGCTGATGGTGAAAGGGTGTGTCTCTTGCCAAAGGGCATACATGATGAAGAGGTGTGACCCCTTCCTCACATTGAGAGATATAATGGAAAGGAATCAAAAGCATCTAGGGAGATCACCATCAATCAAATGAGACCAGATTTATTATTAAGTTACAGGTATTAACACCCTTGTTCTTGGTGGTATGCATGGGGACTGTCATAGCCTAGTCTTGATGCCACGTCACCCTTTGTCATTATAGAATAAGTATGACAACTTGGAATAAAGTAGTGGTTAAATTTGGAAGACTAGTGACTTGTCAATGTAATGCTCAGGGATAACATCAAGATAAAATAGTGATCCTAAGATGGCAATGATGATAAGAATTAATAAAGAGTTAACAACTAGTTTAAGCCAACGATTTTTAAAGAGTGCATCAGTTAAATAAATGAAGAGGCACACTAAAGAGATATAATTCCTTGAAGAGAAAGGGAGTCGCCTAAGGGTCACAACCCTCCAACAAGCTTAAGGGATATTTAAGAGTTAGAAAAGCATCATCCAAGAGGCATAGAATAATAAATAATAGGAAGACAATCAAATAAGAAAAGAAATCTCATTGTAGAGATATCATGAGTAATCAACAAGCTTTGTTAATTAGACCAAAGCATGACTTCCCCTATGAGGAAGCACCTAAGCATCAATCCAAACAATAATATGCAAGTTGTTCACTAGACCAATGTACATCAAATTCACATTAGGTCAAATTAGGAAGGTGTAATACAACTAACTTTTGCCGAAGATACTCAAAAGTATCTTTACACAATGTGTAGTATCCCTCCCTCGATCAGAATTTTTAGATACTTGTTTTGACTATAGTTGACTTTTTCAGTGGATATTAGTGGATTCATTATATGGTGATATTTCACTAAGATATTATGCTATGATGTGTTATACTTTGATTTGAGTTTCAGTGTATATTGTTTATGCATTATTTCCTCATTGATGGTTAGATTTTATTTTATTGGATTACTGACCATGGACTAAGACATTTATTTTATGCGTGAGATGTGTTATGTATATGTTATAATGTTTGTGTGTAAGTGTATGGGGTGTGAGGAGATGATTTTCCTTCACTCACTTCGGTGAGATAGGGAACGTCATGATTCTCCTTCACCGATGTGTCTACCGTGTTTGAATATGTATATGTATGCGTGAGTTGGTGATGCAGGATTTAGAGGTATAAGGTACTGACTTCACCTAGTCCCACAGGTCTGAGCGTACCTAAATAATCTGATGGAAGTGAAGGAGATAGTCTTAAGGCCCTGATTTTTACCATTAGCCTTGCTTGTCACTAAGTAGTGTCAGTCATCCATCAACCTTCCCTTATGTTGGTATGTGGGTCATGTTTCTGTTTTGCTTTGTTGTTGCATGTTATGTATTTTTAAAATTAATTATGAAATAAATGATTAAGTGTATTTTAATATTTTAATAGATTATTCAATTTCTTTATTTGAATAGTGAAATGTTATATTGTATTTTTAGTTAATTAAAAAAAAGCGGGGGGGGGGGGGGGGGGAATAAAGTTGTTTTACTTTTATGTATATTTAATGGTTAATTGATTTTCATGTTTGAGGAAAAAGGGCAATGATTTTAATTTGAAAATTTAAATAAAATACATTCTTTTGAAAAGAAAATATATATTTCAATTTTTTATTTTAAAAGTAAAAAATTGTGACCTAAAAGATATTTTTGGGGGAGAAAATGATTTAAATGTGAAATTTTTTCTAAAATCATTTCATTATGCAATTTGGAAAAAATATGCTGGAAACCTCAATGTATGGTTTTGGACTGGAAATTGTTGGTTGAAGAATCTATTTGGTGTTTTGAGGTTTGCTCTTCTTCAATTCTGTCTTTGTGGAAAGCTTACCAGGTTGGTGTATTGATTTTTTTTAATTGGGTAAAATTTTGGTTTTAATCAGCTCTCTATTGAGTTGCGGGTTGAGATTGCAAGATAATTAAATTATTGTATTTTTAATTTCCCTATTAGATTGTTATTGTTAAATTTCCCATTACTGATTTATAAGGGGGATATGCTGCCAAATTTTTTAATTTTGGGCAAACCTAGGAAAATTTGGGGAAATAGAAAATTGGTGTTTGTTGAAAGAAATTGCAAACAAAAAAAAAAACATATACCCTATTTGGTGTTTTAAAACCCATGTTGTTAAAAAAAAATTGGATATGAAATTGTGCTGGGGTTTATTTAAAATTACTAGTTAATTTTTTATTTATTTTCTGGGTTATTTAGTTGCTGTTAAAATTTTTACCAGTTCATATTTTGAGTTGAACTAGGTTTAAAAAAACTTTATAAAAAAGTATATATTGAAAAAAAATAAAAATAAAAAATATTATTAAATTGAAATGGGGGGGGTGCCGATGGACCATGTCCCCATGTCATGGGGGTCGTGGCTCCCCACGACCATGGGAGTGGCCACGGTGGTGTGGACCATGTCGTAGTCCACCCACTACCAAAGGTTGTGGGGAGGGCCATGTTGTGGCCCACAGCCACTGCCCCACCCCTTTGGAAAGGGGTTGCGTGGCTTTAAAAAAAGCTATTTGGGGGGTTTTTAAAAGTTGGAAAATGGGAAAAATAAAAAAAGGTTATTGTATCTTGGGAACAAGAAAATATTATATTTAGTATATAAATGAATTAATTTAAATTTGTGTGTGTGTGTGTGTGTTAATATTTATCTATATATGTATAATTATATATACATATTTGTGGCTTTCATTTTGTAGAAATTATAAAATTTAAAATTGATAAAGCTGATAGTGATTGAAATGTTAATTGAAGTAGTGAAAAGGTTATTATTAAATAGTTTATTTTGAAACTTGGAGAAGTTAGAAGACCTTGGTCAATTTTATGTTTAAATGAAAGAGAATGGAATTGTTATTCTAGATTAGCAAAGGTGCTTGTTTTACTATTTCTGCATCTAATTTGGAAACTGCAAGTCCTTGGTTTAATGGAATTAGACTTTTTCATGTGGTCTTTCTTGTTGGTCGGTCATGTGACTTGACTGAGTTTTGTCAGTTGGTTTAGCCTACATGCAAGGGCTTGTATGTCCAAGTTCTTTCTATTGTCTTGAACTCCGTTGTGTAACTTCATTCTGGTACTTGGGTTTTGGAGTTCATTGGGACATTTTTGTTTAGTGTCAAAAGGGAGAGTGGCTTTTGAGTTGGGGCCATGCCCAAAGAGGTTAGCATGATAACCCCTCAAAAGTTGTATAAGTAAGTGATAACAAAATAATACTTTAGGCAATTGGGTAGATGAAACATTAAGTAAGATAATTGTACCTTCCTCATGGTTGAGTGCTAGTACAGACTCAGGATGCAATGAGAAGTCCTGGAATGTCAAACCAACAACCCTGTCCTCATGAAAAGATTGTTTGGGTCCACATGAGACTTGGATGGGGTTGGAGGTTTGGGAGAGGTTACCAAGATAACCTAGGATGGGGGTCGGGACCTATGGAGGCCTGCCGGGATAACCATACTAAGCTATGTGATGACACTCTTCCCTTATGGTCACTAGTGTGTAGCCTTGTTGGTATCACCTAAGTTTGTTTATGGAGTCATGTTTTGCAAGCTTATGCCTTATGTGAGTTTCTTGATGTTGTGTTTCGACCATGTGTGTGCATACCTTGTAGGTTGCTAGTGGGTCTTATTTCTATCTCCTAGCATGGTGGGGTGGGTCTTTTTGAGCCACATGGTTGGGTGGTAGTGCCACTTTCCATTGGGTGTGTTGTTCCTTCTTGCGGGAGTTAGCTTCATAGGTGTTCTAGTTGCGCTTCGATTCGAGCGTCTTGTTATTCAGTTGGATCCATTTTGTTATTTTGGGTCTTTCCTTGTATATCATAGACCTTATATGGTCATTTGTAATTATTTGATATGTATGCCTTCATGCCAAGATGTAAATTGTAATGTAAACATTATCTGATCTTTTGAGACTAGTGATTTAGTGAAATGTAATGTATTTCTGTCCTATGATGCAAGACAAATGTATGAATGGAAACCAAATGGTTAAATACATATGTTTTATTAGATTATCAGATGTAATGAAATGGAAAGAATCCTTATGAATGAAACCTAGACATGCTAATAATATTTAATACTATTGAATAAATTAACTATTGATTAAATGTAATTATGTTTTTATGCTTAATAATCTTAATTGGATTAATTAGTGTTAAGAAATGTTTAGTTTGAATCATGTTAACCAAGTTGGGAAACCCTTTAGGTGTTAAGTTAAGTCTTTCGTTGTGTAATATAAACATAATGTCAACTTCATGTATCATTTAACTTATTAAAGTTTAAAAAAAAAAATATTTACACACTTTCCAAGTGTTTTAGTTTAATCCCTTCGGGGTTTCTTGGTGGAGCGTTACACAATGCCTTCATGAAGATATTTATGATTTTCTCTTTTGTAGGTACATAATCAATCTTTGCCTCACTGTCCAACACCTTTTCCCTCGAGAAGTGATATCAAATGGATATATGCTTTGTTCTAGAATGTTGTACCAAATTCTTAGAAATGTTTATTGCACTAGTGTTATCACACATAATAGAGATAGGTTCATTGAATGTTACTCCAATATCCTTTAAAGTCTACTTAATCCATAAATTCTATGTGCAACATGAAGATGTTGCAATATATTCTACTTTAGCATAGATAAAGAGACAAAATCATGCTTCTTACTTGACTAGACCACTAACCAAGAGTTGAGAAAGAATTCTCCACCACTTTTACTTTTCCTGTCATCAACACTTCCATCTCAATCTGCATCAGTATATGCTGTTAGAGTGAAATATGAACTTTTAGGGTACCAAAAATCAAATTCTTCTGTTCCTTTTAGATATATGAAAAATCTTTTCACTGCCATAACATGAGACTCTTTCATTTCTTGTTGAAATCTTACTGCCAAGCAAACTGTGTACATTATATCTGGTCTAGTAGTAGTTAAATATAATATTCCTCCAATCATTTATTTGTACGGACTTGCATCTGATTTAGAGGACTTATCATGTTTTCTCATTTTGCATCCACTGGTCATAGGAGTACACACTGGTTTGGAGTTCTCTATCCCAACCTTTTTCAATAATTCCTTGATTTATTTAGACTAAGAAATGAAAATTCCTTTATCATTCTAATTTACTTGCAAACCAAGGAAGAAATTTAACTCACCAATCATGGACATCTCAAATTCCTTCTGCATTTTAGTAGCAAATCTTCTACACATACCTTCATTTCCTCTAAATATTATATCAACATACACCACAACAATTAGGATTTTACTTGAAACATTCTTGAAATATAAATTTCTATTAGTCACACCTTTCTGAAACCCTTGATCAATCAAGTACTTATCTAGCCTTCCATACCAAAGTCTAGGGGCTTGTTTTAGTCTATAGAGGGCCTTCTTCAATCTACAAACAATGTTTGAATCATCTTTCAAGTTGAAGCCTTCTAGTTTTTCAATATAAACTTCTTTCAACTCTCCATTCAAGAATGCTAATTTCACATCAATTTGATAAACCTTGAAATCCTTAAAAGCTACAAAAGCCAAAAACAATTGATTGCTTCCATTCGAACAATTGGGGCATATGTCTCATCAAAATCAATGCCTTCAATCTGATTATATCCTTTACAAACTAACCTTTCTTTATTTATCATAACCTTTCCATCTTCATCCATCTTGTTCCAGAATACCCACTGAGTTTGAATCACATTCTTATCTTTTGGTTTGTTAACTAATTCCCATGTCTATTTTTTCTCAATCTAATCTAGTTCTTCTTTCATTGCTTTCATCCAATTCTAATCAGTACAATCTTCTTCTACTATTTTCAATTTAGTCTCTGAAAGTAAACATAATATAACTTACTATTGAGATCCTTTGGTTCTAGTGATGATACCTTTGTTCTTGTCTCCAATGAGCTGATCAACTGAGTGATTCTTCTAAACATATCTTGGGGTGTTAGGTGTAGATGTTAGAGCTTCCCGATCTTCCTTTTCTTCTTCTCCTTCTTTGATCTTCTCTTTTTTTTTTTGTCAGCCAATTCGTCTATTTCCTTAGATGTGTCTTAATCAACCTTCACATTTGCACTTTCAACAATCTTATTTATCCTTTTTTTGTAACACTAGTATGCCTTTCCCCTTATAGAATATCCTAGAAATATGCCTTCATCAACTCTATTGTAAAACTTTCCAAGATTACCCTCATCTCTCCTGATGTATCATTTGTTTCCAAATACCTTGAAATGTTTTACTCTCAAAATTCTACCATGCCATAGCTCATAGGATGTCTTCCCATGTCTTTTTGATATATAATTTTGTTGAAAGTGTAGGCTGTAGTATAAATTGCTTCTCTCCAATACATTTTCAGAAGTTCTTCTCCTTTGATCATTATTCTAGCTACTTTTTGAATTGTCTAGTTCATCCTTTCTACTACACCATTCTATTGAGGTGTTCTTGGGGTAGACAAATATCTTTTAATACCATGTTTCTCACAAAAATTGTTAAAATCATTAGACATAAATCCTCCTCCTCTGTTAGACCTCAAACACTTAAATTTTCTATCAACTTTAGTTACAACTTTACCTTTGAATTTTTTGAATTTCTCTAATGCTTCTGACTTCTCTCTCAAAAATGCAATTCATGACATTCTAGAATAATCATGAATCAATAATATGAAATACCTCTCACCTTATATTCTCCTTGTTTTGGTTGGACCGCATAGGTTTGTATGCACTAATTCCAACAATTCAGTGGATGAATGTTCCTTTCCTATGTATGTTCCTCTTGTTTACTTTCCAACTTGACATTCTCTAGACATGTTATCTGGTTGGGTCAACCTTAGTAAATATCTTACTGCACTTGATGAATTGATCTTCACTAAGTTGTCAAAATTGATATGACACATCCTTCGATGCCAAAGCTAGCTATTATTGATTTGAGACAACAAACAATGCTTTGTAGCTCCTTCTAGCAAATACATGTTTCTGCCTGTCCTTTTTCCTCCAATAGAAACAGTTCTAGATCCTTTTCGGATCTCACAACAATCATTTTGAAAGATATCATTCTAGCCATTTTCACACATCTTTCCAACATTCAAAAGATTACAATGCAAAACCTTCACATAGTAAACATTGTCAGTGTTATGTTTTCCATCAAAAGAAACAGAACCAATTCCCACAATTTGTGTTTTTTTATCATCTCCAAACCTAATAGTACCACCATCATACTTATCAAGTTTCACAAACTTACTTTTATCACCAGTCATATGATTTGAACATCTGCTATGAACCAACCATTCATTTCTATCTCCTCTAGTGTGTAAAGCAGTAGCAACAATCCTAGGGATATCATTTTTAGGAACATCACTTTCTACCAAAAATAAACAATAACCATCTTCATAATTTGATTCATCATTTGAAATGCCAACATCATCTTTGAGATAATAGGCTCTCTTATTAAATGTTCCTTTATTTTCTCTATATTTTTGCCTTGAATTATTTTTTCGGACACCTAGTAGCAATATGACCAATCTTTCCACATCTAAAAAATTTAAGGGGTAATGTACCTTTGTATTTGTTGGTGCCTTTCTGCAGTTTCCTCAAAAAGTTTGCTTGCATCTCATCTGAACTTACATCTTTTGGATCTTCTTTAGATGGTTTAAATTTAGACTCAGTCTTAACCTTGTCTTTTCAAAACTTTCTTATCTCAAATGTTGATAGAGTACAATACAACTACTCTCTAGTGAACTTCTTTGGATCATACATTTCTTCAATAGCCGAGATCTTGTCATCGTAACTTTATGGTAGGTACATCAAGATCTTTTCAATTATATCTTCATCTGACAAATTGCCACCAAAATACTTTGACTTACCACATTATCCACCTTCTAAAAATAGCTAGTTATATCTTCTCCTTTTTATATTATCAATTTTTTATATCTACGCTTGGCTATTAGCTTCTTTGATAAATTGACTCTATCATTTCCTTCATAGATTTCACTTGACCTTTCCCAAACCTCATAAGCAGTATTCAATGAAATAATCTTTATCAATTTAGTATTTGATAAAGCACTAAAGATATCATACCGTGCCTTTTCACTCTCTTCTTAAATTTGGATCTTAATTGGAGTGGTAAGACTAGTCGATTGACCATACTTAGTTTTCACTACTTTCCAAGTGTGGTATCCCAAAGAAATCAAGTAGCCTCTCATCTTCACTTTCCAAAAACTATAGTTGAATCCTTCAAAGATAGGAATAGTCAATTTATGTGCCATTGGATTAGGATCTACCTCAAGCAGTTAATCTTTTCTCCAAGGAACCAAAGGTATGATACCAATTGTTGAATATCTGGGCAATTGAGAGGGGGGGGGGGGGGGGTTAATCAGTTGTTTACTTAAAAAAATTATTTTGTTCTTCTCACCTCCAAATCCAAACCAAAAAAGTTAATTATCACTAACATATCATGAAAACTTAAACATACAACATATCACACAATGAACACCAAATATGAGGTGGAAAATCCAAGACGGGAAAAACCATAGAGAATGTTAGTTCTCAATATAAAGCACCAGTTAAGGTGATTTTTATAAGGGGTGTCTCACTACCAAAATGATCACTACAGGCGGGTTCATTGCCCTGAAAAAGACTCACTACTAAAGAAAGAGATAAAGAAAGAAAGAATCCACAACTGAAAAACACAATTTGCAAAATGAGACTACTTCTGGTGCCTCAAGACCAACACATTGACACACATCACCAACTGTCAAAAATTTCCTTTCAAATCTCTCATATATTCAAAATAATGTCACACTTTTTCTATATATAACACAATTAGATGATCCTCATATATATATTGTCTTTCGGGAAGAAAATTCTTCCAAGTCAGCCAAGACAGGGATCTAAAATAGGTCAACACTAAACATTTCAGTGGTGGGAAGGAATGAGTAGTAGAACACACCATGACACACATCAATGGTCAGATTAACGCGTTGCAATAATTACAAATTATGGACCCAAAAGCCATGATACACATGCTACACCATAAGCCACTGCACATCCTCGATTTCCGGACTTCATCCGGACCCAAAAACCATCACCCAAAACAAAAAAGATAAGAATGAGACCAAGATACACAAGAATACCATCAATCAACATCATATCCAATAGCCTAAAATATTTGGATCACCAACACAACTTCCCGAGCACCAAAGAGTTCGCGAACACACATTTCGGATCACTAATATGAAGAAATATAGAGACATCAATTCCAACCAATATGTTGACATCAATGACAACCACTTAACAACATCATCATATCCACAACAAATATTATCATCTACAATAAAGTGGTCTTGTTGTATCTATATTTTATACATATCCCACTTGTCCATGTTATCATTTTCCTATTTCCCTTTTTAGGAACTTTTCTCTCTTAGCTTGGCTCCCAAATTATAACGCTATAGAAATATTGGGTAACCTGTACTAGAAAGTAATAATGCCTTTGTTCATGTTCTAAAATTTATTTTTTCTTCTATTAAGAATAATATAATAATATTTGCATCCACTACTACAATCCATACACTTTTCTGAAATAATTCTTTCTTTGGCATCTATACTGCTAAAAAACAACTTACATAAATGCACAACAATAGATCTATACACTACGTTAATGTGTATATTTTTATTTTCATCTTTTTGTACTAATTCGTAATAGAAAAAAATTAACAATGGAGCAACACATAATGATAGACATTAGCAAAATTTATGCCATGACACTCTCAGTACCTAGACTATAGGTAACCATTATTTATGACAAAAAGTGATGCTCTTTGAAACTATTAATTACCACAAACTTGACACCCTTTA
Organism: Cryptomeria japonica; assembly: GCF_030272615.1. NCBI lineage: Eukaryota > Viridiplantae > Streptophyta > Pinopsida > Cupressales > Cupressaceae > Cryptomeria > Cryptomeria japonica. The sequence goes on from NC_081405.1 coordinate 249,933,868, forward strand.
CATATACATTGTTAGGGGATTCCCATAAAATCCTCCTCTTCATATTAGATTTAGGAAAGAGATACTCCTTATATACATTGAGAATGAACTCATATCTCTCTTTGTGATTGTCATGCCAAAGACTTTTCCAAAACCTATCATAAAATCTACTATTCCCATCACCCATACCTAGTTGATTTCCTCCCATGAGGTTTTATATCACTAACCTACTCCTAATTAAATCCATTTTTGTTAGATTGTTGGACATGAAGAATGATGACCTTCTAACATCAATATATAATGAATTCATCTCTCATTTCAACAACCTATATTTATTCAACAATATCTCAACGATGCAAAAATCACCAACTAGAGTAGCATGCCAAAATGCCTTCCTTGTAAGATTGGTTAGAAGCCATGTAAGAGATGAAAATTATCCATGAGTAGCCACAACTTGAAAACCATTCCTTCCCAAGTCTAAAATTTTTATTACAAAATACTACAATACTCATGAATGTGTTCATATAAACTCCTATGCAAGTATACCGAATTGCAAACATCGATTTAAAGTGGATTAATATAATGATTGAAAATATGAATGGAATACAATGGTAATGGATCAAATAATATAAGCCATATTACATGTAAAGTTATTAAACATTATTTCATAGTCATTTGTATACTATTAAAATCATTTAAAATCAACCACCATATTAAAATCATTACACAAGGATTATGCAGTACTATGAATATCACGTTGAAGATATTCTTAGAATTTCCTTGTGGTACCAATTACCTCATTTCAAAACAAAGCATCCCTATCATATCCCCTTCCTAAAACATCATACTCCTGAGTACCAATATCTAAACCCAAGTGTGTTTATCTTTCTCCTAAGAAGGTGCATTATAAAAGAACTCATGTTGCTTACATATGCCCAAAGCTATTTATAAACAATCCCAAGAATCTTTCCAAAACTTGTTATGGATCACTATATAATCAAAATAAATAAAATCAAAATTTATCATCTGATTCACTGTGAATTGGTAACTTACCTTTTAAATAAATATTTTTTACTTCTTGTACTCCTTACAAATAGAAAAATTATGAGTGACAAGGTGCTAATTCACAATATGAAATAATATTGGTATGTTCTCATTCTCTTCTCTAAATATTATCTTGTATGTACATATCTAAATACTCTCTATTTTTTAATTTGGAAATAGTAGAATGATACAATGAGATCTATGGTACTCACTAATTAATATCATAAACTAAATAATATTCACCTCTAAACAATTAGCTACCCACTTAGCTTCTCTTGTAGCATTATACTATTCTACATATGGTAGCGAAAGTTCTGAAATGTGAAATGAGTTGATTACCTCCATAGAATTCTCAATTACCTAAAGTGTTATATTCTCTTAGTTGTGGAGAGTATTGATGATGTGTCTCAAGTATAAAACATTCATCATCATGAATTCATAAAGATATTCATATATATTTAGATCCTTTTCCTCTTCAATAACTGCTTTTTAGATTTGGGATCTTCCTCTAACACTTTCACTTCTTCATCTATGAGCTCAACTTCCTTGGATTTTTGCATCTCTAATCATTAAATAAATGCAATCAACCTAAATATTTAGAGTGTAAAAAGGTGAAAGCATTAATATTAGAAATTTCCAAACCTCTCACTATAAAAGATACATACTCTTGAGGGAATTCTATAACTTGATTTCCTTTCATCATTTCTTTATCTATAGGAAATTGATATTCATCCAAAATCTATAGACACTGAATTTCAATAAACTTCTTACTCTTGATAACATTGAATTAAAAATTTATACTTTACTCTTTCTAAATATTATAACCAACCTTCTACCTATGTAGGTGCTTGGAGTGAAAATTCTTTTTTTCAACTCATTCTTCCATGTCTTCTTTGACGATAAATTCACCTTTGACTCTAGTTAGCTATTTATTAAAAGTTACGAGGATTTTGGTGATTTCTATGTTATCATATACCTAAGATTTATTCCCCCTGAACAAGTAGTCATTAAGGGTTCTATCAATGAATTGAAGGTCTCCCTTCTTGCGTCTAGCTAATTTTCTATACTCATCCATTGAAGAATAATTCTCCATGATATCTTCTATCTTCTCTTGTGGTAGTTCCCAGTTGGATCATAGAGCACATGGGCATGCATTTATCTGAAATCCCTTATTGTGGTTTCTATATTTCATACCTCATGTGGTGATATAAAGATGATAATTAATTTTTCAATAATAGTCATATCCTTAAATAATAAATCTATGTCTATCTTCCTTAGATTTTCTAATATTCTTCACCTTCATGGGAAAGGTCTCACTCAAATTTGATCTCTTTGATCTAGTGGGATACCTCATGTATGGAATTTGGAGTAAGAATTTTCTCCTCAAGTAACAAATGACCTTCTAGTCAGTTGATTGCCTTTAGCATTGAATTTTCCATGTCATTCTACTCTAGTCTCTCTTGATGTCCATCCCTAAGATCTATGACTTTTCCTTCAATTTTAATAAGATCTATCAGTTATGATAGGTTGTTGTTATGAATTCTTCACCTTTTACGAAGAAACATTTACCAATTCTTGTGTCTCTTCAAACATATGTTTCTTGGTCTCCATTTCTACATTTTTTTCTCTAGGAGCTTGTGTTGATTTTTATGACACATTATTTATCCTTTCTTCTTTGGTCATTAGACTCTTGATAGAACCTTGTAACTGGACTACTTGAGCTTTGATCTCTCTCTTTCTTTTCTTCTCTTTATCTAACTTATAGACTATGAAATCTATCTAATATTTGATTTATATGATGTCCCATCTTCTAAAAGTATGGCCCAAATAAATTGTAACAAGTTGGTGGTTTGACCTAGGGACAATTTCTCCTACATCTTTCTCCACTAGGGACATGGACACGTAAGCTACATTAGTATCATTCCTTTTCCTTTTGACTATGGACATTACCCTAGATTTTCTATTAGGATTTGGTTCTTCCACATCTCAGAATAAATCACTCATGTCTAGAGGGAGTACTTACATTTTTTCTCCTACATTAAGCTTTATATTGAGCCAACCCATATTGTTTATTATTTATTTACCATTAAGGGATTTCTTAGATGTATTTATTTACTCCTTAAAATGACATAGTTTTAGTATTTTGGGGGATCTCTAGATTGGATTCATATCTTGTCATTTATTTATCCTTAGAGACCTATTCTAATATTTGACTATTAAGGAGAGTTTTGAATCCTCCATTTTTTCTTGAACTTATGTAGTGGTAGTGATTCTATTTGAACTTTACCTACTTCATCTATGGTACAAACTTCATTTTCTTTTGTAGGTAAAAAGGAGGTTTCAATTACAAACTCTTTTCTTGTTTTGACACTAGTTTATTAGCATTTGGTGACACTACCTCAATAGGTAGAGATATAACTTTTATTCTTAATTCAGGTGGAATATTAGATTCCCTTTAACTTATTTTTTCAATCCTTAAGAAAATATTCTTCTTCTTCTTCCGCAAAAAAAGAGTCTGTGGTTTGTAAACCAATAATTGATTCAACATGAATGCCTATTTCAAACTCATCATCTATAAAATAGAGAAATTAAGATAAAGGGAATGGAGAAACCATTGAATCTCTTCTCTTATTTTTCTTCATTTTATGTAGAGAGGATGCAATCATATTGGCAGTAGAATCATGCATTACTCTATTCTCAAGGGTGACCAGATTTGTCTCCTTATTTTCTTCAAACTTTGAATGAAGAGTGACAAGACTTGTAGGTGGTGGAATGCTTCACTAAGCAATTGAAGATGTATGGACCATGCTTGGAATTTTGTCCACATAATGACTACTCATTAATGGAATATTCAAGTCAATTGCCTTGTCACCACATTTACTTGATGCACTAATTTCAAATTGAGTAGATGTTGAGATTGATATAGTAGTTGTTGGGGTTTCTACAATTATTGTGGTTATTATTGGGGTTGGGATCACATCCTCTTCAGTGGTAGTAGTTGTCACTTTGTTTTTGCTGGTACATCACCTTCCTTAGTTGACCTTATAACTTTTGTCATTCTTATTTCTTCAACCCTCCTTTTCTTTGACGAGAAATAAGCATAAATATAAGTATCTATCTTCTTTTTCCCTATTTGTTTATCTTCTTTAGAATATGTAATTTATATTCCTTTCATTTTAAGAGCCCAAACATAATGAGTCAAACACAAATACCTAATTGAATTTTTTCAATCTTTTAGAGAGCTCTTATATTGAGGTAACCTAAATTTTAGACCAATTTGGATAAGGAAGGGTCTGATCAAATATTTGGTCCAACTCATATATAGGGTGCATAACATTTTTATCATCTTCATTAATTTTTAGTGGGACCTACATAACCATGAGAGCCTTAATCTATTTTGGGGTTAACCTATGGTAATTCCTCCTCCTTACTTCATGATTATCTTGGCAATTTGTCGAATAATCTTCTTGATGAGGTTCATGCTTCATGCTTCTATTCATGTATTTATCAATTATATTATATGGATCATAAGCCCACCTTTAAAGGCTTTAGATTCAATATGTTTAACTTTGTATTTGATGTTCTATAAATTGATATTGTAGGGAATTCATGATATCCTACATGTATATTAGAAATTTAACTCCCCTTCGTTGATGTATTGAGTCAAATATATGATGCGACTATAGGTCCTGCCTTGCATATTCTACCAACATGAATTTATATGCTGGGTACTTCAAGAGAATGTAAGAGCAACCTAAATATCCTTCAATTCAGATGTAAGAGAATTTTGGGAACTATAGGAGCCGACTCGCAAGAGGATTAATGACATGTCATGCATCTACTGAGATTATTTTTTCTTTGTCTCCCTCTATCATTCTAACCAATCTCATAGTGAATGCATCATTCAACCTTTTATAATACTTCTAAAGATTCCCTTAGCTTCAACTACATGTAGTTTTGATAAACCACCTTTTGACCTGGGCCTTTGCCAACATATTGCTAGGTTTACATGTCCCAGGTTGGTGTGTGATATCAAACAATAGTGTATTTTGATTTTGGTCTTATGAAAGACCCCTTGGAACTCAAAATTTATGTATTTCAACATGTGGCTCATTCTACTTTGTTTGTAATTACCTTACAAAAAATAACACATTTTTTATGTATTCTATTTGAAAGATAATGTTGAAGAAAATAAGGTTATACTTGCCATATGTTTTCAACTATAAATAATCTAAAACATTGCTAAACCTTATTAATTTTACTTAAGAATTATTAAATTGACATATCTTATTGACAACCGGTTGAGATAAGTAACTGTAGATAGGTTTGTAGATGAATCTCTCCTATGTACAAAACAAACTTGCACGCTAATGTTCAAGAATTTTTAATGGTTTCATAGAATGCTTGTAATTAATTTTAAAATTAATGACAAGAGTAGACAATAGTTGTTTTTGAAATCATGAGAAAGACAATAATTAACATGAAGAGATATTCTAGTAATACAATCAAATGTCAATAATGTTCGATATGCAGCACACATGACTAGACATTTATCGACGATACATTAAATTATTCATTTAATTTGACACTTGGAACACTTAATCTATTTTAAATGAAAAAGCATGAGTTTGTTTGTTAATTCTAAATGAGTTCAATATTCCAAAACTGAAAAATAATATCACCCATTGGGTCGGAAGCCTTTGCTTATTTTCTTTGTTACACTATTTTTCGCAAAGGGAAGGGTCATCAAGTGGAATAATGATATTTATCGGTTTCATCTATAACATGCATTTTTTATGTAATTGTCACTTAAATAAGGAGCCTTTTGTAAAAATTGTGCACATCAAAGAAAAATTATTGGACCTATACTAAGTCACAACATGTAAAGTAGAGTATATACTAATCCAGATTTTTAGTGTACATTAGATGCTAGCTCAATCATGTAGCTTGAAAGATGGGTGGTTGGTGACAATGAACTAAAAGGGAAAGTTATAGAAGGTTCAATACTACATATATTTGGTATCATGAAAGTTAGAACCTATACCTAGATATTGTTGAATAATCCCCCACATACATCAAATTTTCTATCTTAGATCTATTATTTTTTGCCTAAAATTTAGAAACTCGGACCCTTTAGGTGTCCTCCATTCTCTAATAAAATTGAGTATTAAACAATCTAAGACATTAAATAAGTATTTCGAATTTTTGGGGCTAGGGTCTTTGATTGTCAAAATTGTCATATGGCTCACGCCCCTAATTTTGCTAGTCATCTAAATTGTGACATAGTTTGGGCTCTATCAGTTTTTTTATGTTGATTTACAACAACCTTAATGGCTCACATTATTTGTCGATGCATATAATCTTTTCTTTTGAGTACACAACTTCGTATTTTCTCTTTGTATTTGATTTATTTTTAGGTGGTGACTACCTAAACCTACAATTTCAAAACATATTCCCACTTAGATGATTTATCACCTAATATTGGTGAAAAACCAATTTATCTCCAATGACGAGTTCTCTAGTCACTTCCTTTTATTTACTCGAAGGTATTATTTATATGTTGATCTTAATATTATATTATTTACCTTGTGCTCTTGTGCACAATACAACATCCGCTACATTTTTTTGATGTGAAATTTATCTTAGACATTAGAAAATTCATATTTAATATATTAAAAATTTAAAAGTCTAAGATGTAAATGAATCTCCATTAACTTAGAGTGCATGCACAAAATCTATGTCACAAATTCTTATTTAAAAGTCTAAGCAACCAATGATATAGTTGTATACACCTAAAAATGGTCTAAAGATAATTAATTAAATAAGCAATTATTTAATTAATACCCCTTCCTGATTTAATTGAATTCATTAATTAAATTCTCCCTTTCATATACTTATTAATAAATCTAAGGATCTATTTAATAGGTTCATTTCAATAGTCCCCTTTGATTAATTAATTCAAATTAATTAATCTTCCCCCCATTTCAATCAGTTCTTCTAATCCTCTAATTAATTTAAAAAAATCAATTTATGAGTTGTTGAGAACTAATTAGTCTTTTCCTATTATTTGAATTTTTGAATTCAAATTACCCACATGCCTCCTAACTTCTAACCACTTAGCCTTACCATCCCTCTAACCTAACTCATTCCATATAACCTTGGGTTTAACTAACCCTATCCTATCGTGCACATTCTAAACTCCTTATCCTAACCTCCTATGGTGTGGATATTTTCTTCTTGAGACACATGGAACTTTGGCCACATGTCTCCTCTCTTGGACACTTGTCCTTTTATGAGCAAGGATCCTTGATGCTTGTCACCATAGAGATGACAAGTGTCTCTTCGTCCAACATCTTCTCCAACCTCCTCCAATTTCACCCTTGATATTTGCAGACTCAATCTTGACTGTTGAATCCTGCCACCTCACCCTTGGCCTTGGAAATCCTATAAATATCCCCCATTTTGGAGCACAAAAGATCCCATCTCATTATCAATTTAGGCATTGTTACTATAGGCATATCTTTTCAGCATTATTGTTATATGCAATTACATCTTATATTTAGCTTAATTTGATCATTTTTTAGCATAATTGTTGAATCATGTAGCTTAATCAATCTCTTTTATAGCTTAATTGTATCATCATCATAGGTTAATCATGCATATCATTAGCTTAATTAGTCTCTTGGATCAATTTAACATAATCAATCTCATCTTTGCATATCATTATCATTTCAAATCCTCCTTCTAGGTGTAGTCAAGTCACTGGGATTGCTTATCCAGATCTGAGAGCAAATCCATACTCGCATTTCTTAGGAGGCGATAGGTCACTTTGTCATGGTTCATCTTTGTTTGCTTATTATTTTCTAACCATGCTTGTAATGATCTATTTGATAGTTTTGATACTTAATATAAGTACAGATCCAATAACCAACAAGATGAGAGGGGGGGGGGTGAATCATACAAACTTAATCTTCCATAAAAACATCAGATTCAACCTCAGTAACATATACCTCAGTAATATAACCAAAACTACTCAACATACAAACTCAAAAGCATATAAACATCATAAACCTCATAAAACCAGATTTAATGTGGAAACCCAAATAGGGAAAAACCACTATGGGATTTCGGACCCACTAAGAAATATACTCTTCTAGAGTATGCTCGGTTAAAAGCGAATCATATTAAAGATTAGAAACACATTGCTAGATGTGACCCAGTTAAGGGATTTCCCTTAGATCTGTTAGGATCTTCACATTGTTAGAAGTGACCTTATTAAAGGATTTCAAACACTCAATCAGAATGTCACCTTGCTAGAGGGTTTTACAAATAAGGCTGTTAAGTCCACTCGGTTAAGAGATTTTCTGTCACTTTCTCAAAATAATAGTAAAAAATCTATCTAGAAATTCACATCTAAAATGCTAAAGAAGATTCTTATTTATTCAATACAATCTAGACATAGAACTAATCTTGTCCATCTACTGGGCTTCTATACTCTGTTATTCAAACAGGTCTTCAGGCTTCTGTGCTCGGTAATCACTATGTAGCATCCTTGTGCATACACTTGCCCGCATCCATTGTTTATCAATCGGTTCCCTATTTATAAATAATTAGCTAACAGCTTAATCTCCTTGATCACATTTCCCATGATCAATCATAGCCATCAGATCTTCAAACTTTGACCATGTGCAATGTATCTTTGGATTTGAAAACATTTCACCTCGCCTAGGAACTTGCATACATTTCTTGGAACTTGTGCTAGGGTATTGCAGTTCAATCTGAACTGTAGATCTTCATGTCGATCTTCCATTGCCATAGATTCATTAACAAACTTCATGCAGAACATACCAATCATTTAATCACTTCCAGCTCATCAGCTTCCTTCATTAAATAACGCATGTGAACATTTAATGCATTCTGTTACAACTCGGTTACAACTCGGTAATAACTCGGTAAATACTAAACTTCACTCGGTAGACATTCTGCCTTCATTAACTGATAGTGATAACCTTAGGTTTTGCCGACTAGGTTCCTTAGGGTTTACCGACTAGGTTCTTTGCTTGGTAACATAGTATAGAATTAACCTTACAATTTATAACATATGTATGATGTCAAAACAATCTAAACATTATGATCTCATCATTGTCTAACTCAGTAATAGTTTCCCACTGAATACCTTATTCATCCCCTTATTCATCATAATCTTTCTGTGTCTTTTACCGACATCTTTATACTCTTCAAATCATACTTCTCAAGATATGGCAACATCATACTGAATTAGAAAATCAATTTCTTGACATCAATGACAAAATAATAATATTAAGACAGTAGATATCCTTAATCAGTTATATCAACAACCTTCTCAATATCCTTATTGAAATGCCAACAATCTTTTATTGTCTGTTATAATGCCAAATGCTAACAATCTCCCCCTTTGTCATTGATGGAAAAACCAATTGATTTGACCTTAAAAAGATTCAGATTGCTATGATTCTGAAATGCTGAAATGCTCTCTTGCTCTCATCAGAATTCTCTCCCATACATTAGACTTCTCCTCTTTTTTCAGTCTTCTTTCCAATCTTCAGTCTTCTCCCCTTTCTCAGTTTTCTCCCCCTTTGACAACAATGCCAAAAAGTAAAGAACTAAAACATAATTTATTCCTGTATGAAGTGAATTCCTATTGTAGTGTATCAATTTAGTCTCGGTCAGAGCATTTTGTCTTCAATTCCTATTCCCTGTATTGTTTCCTGTAATATTTCTTGTAGTATTTCCTATAATATTTCCTGTAATATTTCCTGTACACCTTTAGAAAACATCCTAAAGTGTGTAAATCAACATCAACTCCTAAAAGATATTCGATAGGGTCACCAGATTGATGCTTTCACCAAACTTGGTGAGTGAGTAGAAGATAGGGGTAGGACCCCTAACTTACTTCTGAGGTATTCAAAAGTGTCCCTTGGTAGTGGTTTGGTGAAGATATCTGCTATTTGTTCCTTTGTGCTAACATATTCCAACACCACTTTCTTCTCTTGAGCTTCTTCTCTAAGATAATGGTATTTGATAGAGATGTGCTTTGTCTTAGAGTGCATAATAGGATTCTTTGAAATGTTAATGGCACTAGTATTGTCACAGAATATAGTTACTGGCTTAGTAAATTTCTCATTTATACCTTCCAACAGTTGTTTGATCCATGCAATGTTGGTACAATTCACTGCTGCAACAATGTATTCAGCTTCTACTATTGACTGTGAAACACATCCTTGTTTCTTACTAAGCCAACTCACTAGTCTTTCTCCTAAAAAGAAAGCTCCTCCACTTGTTCTTTTTCTACCATCAATGTTGCTTGCCCAATCAGCATCAGTATAAACTTTTAACTCAAAATCATTTCCTTTCTGATATACTAAGCCATAATCCTCTATGCCTTTCAAGTATCTAAAAATTCTTTTGATTGCTGTCATGTGTGTTTCCTTAGGATCTGCAGAGAATCTTGCAACTATACCCACTGCATGTGCTATGTCTGGTCTACTGCGAACAACATATTGTAGCTTTCCAATCATGGATCAGTAAAGTGTCTCATCAACAGATGCAGATTCATCATTCTTTGATAATTTACAGTTGGTAGTCATAGGAGTACTTACTGGTTTTGAATCCTCCATTCCAAATTTCTTCAAGATTTCCTTTATGTACTTGGATTGAGTAATGAAAATCTTATTTTTCATTTGCAGTATTTGTAAACTTATAAAATACTTTATCTCACCAATTAATGAAATCTCAAATTCTTTGCTCATTTCATTTCCAAAGTTCTTACATAGAGAGTCATTTCCACAAAATATAATATCATCAACAAATATGGCTGAGATCAGTATTCCATTTTCATCATTCTTCATGTACATATTGCTATTCTCACTTGTCCTTATAAAACCAATCTTAATCAAATAAGAGTGCAATCTTTCATACCATGATCTAGGTGGTTGTTTCAAACCATATAAAGCATTGTTCAATTTACATACCTGATCTTTATTCTTGTCTTCAACAAATCCTTCAGGTTGTTCAATAAAAACTTCTTCTTCTAATATTCCATTCAAAAATGCAAATTTGACATCCATTTGATATACCTTGAAGTTTTTGAAAGCATCATATGCCAACAATGTTCTTACTCCTTCAAGTCTAGCAACAGGTGCAAAATTTTCACCATAATCAATTCCTTCTTCTTGAGCATAACCTTTGCAAACTAGTCTTGCTTTGCTTCGAATGACCTCTCCTTTTTCATTTAGCTTGTTTCTGAAAATCCACTTTGTACCGATTACATTTTAGTCCTTCGGTCTTGGGATTAGTGTCCATGTGTCATTCTTCTTGATTTGATCAATCTCTTCTGTCATAGCATTTATCCAATCTTCACTGTTAAATGCCTCTTTCACTATTCTCGGTTCAAATTCAGATATCAGACATGTGTTCTATCTCAATTTATTCCTTTTCATCATTGGATCATCCTTATCTCCTATAATTTGACTTGGTGCATGATGTCTTCTAACATACTTGGCTAATATAGGCTTGGTAGGCTCTGTATGATCTTCTTCATCACTCGGTAATTGGATATTCTCTTCATTTTCTTCAACAGTCTTCTCGGTAAGACTTGTCGGTTGAACATAGACAAATTCATCATAGTCTTCTGGTTCCTTGGAATTTCCTTCATCATTTCTTTCTACAAATTCATCAATTTTCACATTTGCACTTTCTACTATTTTGTTAGATGATTTGATCAGACATTTAAATGCTTTGTTTCTAGAAGAATAACCTAGAAATGTTCCTTCTTCACTTTTCTGATCAAACTTGCCATTTCTATCATCTTTGTGAACATAGCATCTACTTCCAAAGATTTTAAAAAAACTTACATTAGGTTTCTTGTCATACCAAATTTCATATGGTGTCTTCAAAGTACCTTTCTTCAATTGTACTCGGTTTAGGGTGTAAACTGCTGTGCTTATTGCTTCTCTCCAAAATGTTTGTGGCAATTTCTTTTCAATCATCAATGTTCTAGCACAATCTACAATAGATCTATTTCTTCTCTCAGCTATTCCATTCTGCCATGGAGTTCTCGGTGCAGAGACTTGTCTTTTAATACCATGATCATTGCAGAATAAGTTGAACTCCTCAGATGTGAATTCTCCTCCTCTATCTGATCTAAGACATTTCAGTTGTCTTCCTGTTTCATTTTCAACTCTTGCCTTGTACCATTTAAACATTTGAAAAGCTTCTGATTTATCTTTTAAAAACATTACCGACATCATCCTTGAATAGTCATCCACAAATAATATGAAATATTTATCATCATAATAACTTTGAATTTTCATAGGATCACAAAGATTAGTGTGCACAAGATCTAAAATTCCCTTAGAAGTGTAAGACTTACTTGCAAAGCTTGATCTTGTCATCTTACCCATCTGGCATCCTTGGCACATAGCATTCTCAAGTTTTTCAAGACTCGGTAGACCTCTTACTCGGTGCTTCTTGCCTATTTTGATCAAATTATCAAAATTTACATGACAAAACCTTTTATGCCATAACCAGGTATCATCTATCTTTGCATACAAACACTTGTTACGAGTTGAGTCAAGGTGAAATGTGTTACCTTTTGTTTGTGTCCCAGTAGCAGCTAACTTTCCATTCTTGTCATGAACTTTGACAATTCCTTTCTGAAATTCTATTTGGTAACCTGTGTTGTTTAGCTGTGCTACACTCAACAAATTGTATTTCAAATCTTCAACCCAATAAACATCATTGCATCTAGCATTGTCAAGAAGTGTTATAGATCCTTTACCTCTTACCGGACATGGTGCATCATTACCAAATCTTACATAGCCTCCATCATAATCTTCTAATATAACAAACCTATGTTTATCTCCTGTAATATGATGTGAGCATCCACTATCTATGATCCAAGAATCATTAGTATTTATGTGAGATATTAGGGTTTTTTCTTCATACCTTTCTTCATCTGATCCATCTTTGATAGCCACATTAACTACTTCCTCTATATCAATTTCATCTGATTTATCATCGTTGGATTCTTCATTGGCTATTAAGCATGTCTTTTTATCTCTTCTTCTAAAGTCTTAGTGTCCTCTGTAATGATTATCTTTCTGTCTGTCATCTTGGTAGTCTCTCTTTTTAGTAGAATCTTTGCCAGGACAGTTAGAAGCTATATGTCCTATTTTATCACAATTGAAACATTTCAGAGGTAGTTTTCCTTTATACTTACCTTTGCCTCTCGGTAACCTTCTGGCTAATAGTGCTTCAAACTCTTCTTGCTTTCTGATTTCTTCATACAATTTGTGTACTTCTTCCATGTTCTTATGATATCTTTCACTTGTTCCACTATGATCTCCTTCAAAGTACTTATACTTTCTTTCATTGTAATCATTAGATTCATCAAGATGAAAAGAACTAAATGCAGATTCAACTTTATTTACCGAAGATCCACTATTGTCAAAGTTACTTAACTCAAATGCATGTAGCTTACCAATAGTAGCATCTAAAGAAACTGGCGTATTCGGTATAGACCTTAATTCATTGATTGTAGAGACTCAGATTGCATAAGCTGGTAGAAGGGTTCTTAACAACTTACTTGTTATATCCTTTTCTTCAATAGTTCCACTTGCTCCTTTGATTTGATTGACAATCTCCTTAGTCTTGTACTATACTGAGTTATGTTCTCACTTTCATTCATCCTCATGGATTCAAGTTGTCCTCTTAGACTATCTACTTTTGCTCTTTGAACATGTTCATCTCCTTCATATACTGATATGAGCTTATTCCACATAGCCTTTGCATCATTGCAACCTTCTAGATCATTAAACTCTAAGTCGATCAATGCAGATGTTATTTCAATCATTGCTTGGATATGTTATTGCTTTGCCTTTATCTCTTCTATTGTCAATGGATAGGTGCTTGGTGTGATGAAATCATTCTCTAGATAATATACACCATATTCTCCAACTCCTGATAGGTGTAGCTTCATCATTTTCTGCCATGTAGAGAAACTTGACTTGTTCAGCTTCGGTGCATCCCTCTTATACATCTTAGGATCTTTAACTCAAGTGCCTTTAAACTTTTCTTCCAGAGTCCAAAGCTCTGATACTGACTAATACTTAATATAAGTACAGATCCAATAGCCAACAAGATGAGAGGGGGGGGAGGTGAATCATACAAACTTAATCTTCCATAAAAACATCAGATTCAACCTCGGTAACATATACCTCAATAATATAACCAAAACTACTCAACATACAAACTCAAAAGCATATAAACATCATAAAACTCATAACACTAGATTTAACATGGAAACCCAAATAGGGAAAAACCACTGTGGGATTTCAGACCCACTAAGAAATATACTCTTCTAAAGTATGCTCGGTTAAAAGTGAATCATGTTAAAGATTACAAACACATTGCTAGATGTGACCCAGTTAAGAGATTTCCCTTAGATCTGTTAGGATCTTCACCTTGTTAGAAGTGACCTTGTTAAAGGATTTCAAACACTTAATCAGAATGTCACCTTGCTAGAGGGTTTTACAAATAAGACTGTAAAGTCCACTTAGTTAAGAGATTTTCTGTCACTTTATCAAAATAACAGTAAAAAATCTATCTGCAACTTCACATCTAAAATGCTAAAGCAGATTCTTATTTGGTCAATACAATCTAGACATAGAACTAATCTTGTCCATCTGCTAGGCTTCGATACTCTGTTATTCAAACAGGTCTTCAAGCTTCTATGCTCGGTAATCACTATGTAGCATCCCTGTGCATACGCTTGCCTGCATCCATTGTTTATCAATTGGTTCCCTATTTATAAACAATTAGCTAACTGCTTAATCTCCTTGATCACATTTCCAATGATCAATCATAGCCATTAGATCTTCAAACTTTGACCAGGTTCAATGTATCTTTTGATCTGAAAACATTTTAGCCTGCCTAGGAACTTGCATACATTTCTTGGAACTTGTGCTAGGGTGTTGCGGTTCAATCTGAACTGTAGATCTTCATGCCGATCTTCCATTGCCATAGATTCATTAACAAACTTCATGCATGGAATACCAATCATTTAATCAGTTCTAGCTCATCAACTTCCTTCATTAAATATCGCATGTAAACATTTAATGTATTCTATTACAGCTTGGTTACAACTCGGTAATAACTCGGTAAATACTAAACTTCACTTAGTAGACATTCTGCCTTCATTAACCGATAGCAATAACCTTAGGTTTTACTAACTAAGTTCCTTAGGGTTTACCAACTAGGTTCTTTGCTTGGTAACATAGTATAGAATTAACCTTACAATTTATAACATATGTATGATGTCAAAATAATCTAAACATTATGATCTCATCATTGTCTGAGTCGATAATAGTTGCCCATTGAATACCTTATTCATCCCCTTATTCATCATAATCTTTCTGTGTCTTTTACCGACATCTTTATACTCTTCAAATCATACTTCTCAAGATATGGCAACATCATACTGAATTAGAAAATCAATTTCTGGACATCAATGACAAAATAATAATATTAAGACAACTTAGACATCCTTAATCAGTTATATCAACAACCTTCTCAATATCCTTATTGAAATGCCAACAATCTTCCATTGTCTGTTATAATGCCAAATTCTAACACTATTGAGTGTTTGTATTGCAGGTGCAGGTATCACACTTCACAAGCACGCCACTTTGGTGCCCACTGTGGGGCCAAAAAACTCATTTTTAGCCTCTTAGCATCACCAAATTTCCAATTTAGCAGGTTTCTGGTCGGGTTTGATTCAAAATTTTGTACGAGTTCCCTATTTGCCTCGTATGACTTCCTTTGTGTCCTCGTATGAGTAGGGAGAATTGTCGTACAAATCAGGTGAGAATTATCATACGAAATTATGTTTCAGTGTTTTCAAAACAGATTGCATTTTATGGTTTTCATGCTTCAATTTGGTTATTACGAATGCTAACTCTAGTCTTTTTTTGAGTTTTTTGGTAGCCTAGCTAGTTTTTGCAGGACGATTGTCAAAGATTACACTTGTCAAAGCTTCATTTCATCCAAATAGCATGACTACTAATGTATCTATTTTGCATGTTGCCTAGGAGGACTAAACCAAACTTTATGTCTTGTTTAAGTTTTCTGCGAACACTTGTTTTTGCTAATGGAAATGAACAAACATGTATTATGTGTTTTGATGATAGGCGAGTATGCTCTCACCTTTCTTAGGTGATCAAAAAGCCAGATTCATCCCTTACTTTCATTAGTGCATATCTTTAGCGGACCTTCCCACCCAAGGAGCCTATAAGGTCAAAGCCATTAAGGTTGGTGAGAGGGGAACAACCCAAGTGGGAATGGCTAATGCCAAGTACTCCAACCCACTATAAAAATAAATGTGATTTGATGAAAATCAAGTCAACAGAAATGCTTGGGAATAGATCTCCTCCGTACCTTCGAGTGTATCAAACCTTGGTTTTCAAGGCTAGGAGACCTCTTAATTGAGTTTATACCTCGACACGCTGAACGGATCCCTTACTAGTTCCAATTAAATTAAAAGATACCCGATTCACCTCCGAAAGGGGGAAATCTTTATGCAAGAGAGATAGTAACTCTCCCAAGACACTTGCCATATCATTCCCCCATTAGCATTTGGAGTCAGATAATATGGTGTTGAGAATCCATTGCATGAGACTCAGTGACCGTATTCTAATTAGCTATTGGGTGTGTACCTAAGTTTGCAAGAAAAGGTGTTCTCTCTCAGCCAACTTCCTTAGGTAGCATATTGTGGTTGAGGTCACTTAACATATCACATGTTTGTTAGGGTTTCAAGCAGATCCGAAACAAATGAACTAACAATTATATGCAAATTTAAATACAAAAGATAAAGGAATAAAATAGGACACAGATAACACACAGATTTAACGTGGTTCACCCAGAATGGGTTACATCCACCATACACAGTCATCCAATCTTTCTTATTATCCAGAAAAAATAGTACGTCAACTTCCAATGCCTTAAGCATCCCAGCCGCTTATAACATGCATTTTGGGGGAAACAAACAAAGTCGACCTTTTTAGGGTTTTATTACAATGTTGGTTTTCATCAACAAAAAAATGGCAAAATTTTTTTTCTCGGGGGCTACCGCCCCGAACCCCCGTAGTGGGATTCGCCTACTTTGGGGGCTACTACCCCCAAACCCCCACCCAGGGCTTGGCCTAGCCTTGGACCCCGACAAGGATATGTGTTGAGTGTACAGTACTTTGCTGATCAGTCACCACATTTCAACAATCTCCCACTTGGAGACTGAGCAGGCTCCACACCGAACAATCTCCCACTTGGAAACTGATACTACACGACACCACTGTACATGCAACATCTATTGGATAAAACACTAGGACTCGACTAGTATAAATTCCACAATTATCAATCAAGAAGACCAACAGAAACTGATGAAGAAATTAGCTTCTCCTATGGAACTGCCTTTGTGAACATATCGACAAGATTCTCACTTATGTGAATCTTCTCAAGCCATAACCAACCCTCCTCCAAAATAGTCCAGATGAAGTGGTACCTGAGCTGAGTGTGCTTTGTCCTTGAATGAAAAGTAGAATTCTTCGCAAGATGAATGGCACTCTGGCTATCAGTATACAATGGGCAATCCTCCTATGTCTGACCCAATTCCTCCAGAAAACATTGTAACCAAATCATCTCCTTGCTAGCTTTTGTAGTAGCAACATACTCAGCTTCAGTGGCTGAAAGTGCAACAACCTTTTGCAGCCTAGAAATCCAACTGACTGCAGTTCCCCCTATAGTAAAAAATACCCTATAGTGCTCCTCCATGAATCAATATCACCTACCAGATCAGAGTCAACAAATCCACTCAGAGTAGCATTAGATCCTTTGAAACATAATGCCTTTGTAGTGGTTCCTTTCAAATACCGAAGGATCCATTTCACAACATTCCAATGTTCCATACCCGGATTACTCATAAACATGCTCACAACTCCCATTGCATACATCAGACTGCCAACAGCTGATGAATATGGGATGTTAGACATTTTCTTTACCTCTTCCTGTGCCTTTGGGCACATCTCCTTAGTCAATTTGAAATGACTAGCCAAAGGTGTACTAACTACTTTTGCATCCTACATGTTAAATATTTTCAACACCTTCTTTATATACTCACTTTGGGACAAATTCAAGGTTCTATTTTTTCTGTCCCGTGTAATCCTCATACCTAGAATTTGCTTAGCTGCACCCAAATCCTTCATAGAAAATGACCTAGCTAATTTATATTTAAGATCATTTATGTGTTCCATGTTAGACCTAGCAACAAGCATGTCGTCAATATAAAGCAATAGGATAATATAACTACCATTCTCCAATCTCTTAAAATATAGACAATGATCAGAATGACATCTATGATAACTGTGTTCAGCCATGAAGCTATCAAATTTTAAATACCATTGTCGGGGTGCTTGCTTTAGGCCATACAAACTTTTCTTCAACCTGCACACCAAGTTCTCCTTACCTTTGACCTCATATCCTTGTGGTTGCAACATGTAAATTTCCTCCTCCAAATCTCCATGGAGAAAAGTTGTTTTCACATCTAATTGTTCAAGATGTAAATCATCTGCAGCCACAAGACTAAGTACAATTCTAATTGAAGTCATTTTTACAACTAGAGAAAATATTTCATCATAATATATACCCTTTTTCTGTGCAAAACCTTTTACCACAAGTCTAGCCTTATATCTTATCTGACCTCCTTCCTCCTCCTTCAGCCGATAAACTCATTTGTTAGGCAAGGCTCTTTTTTCTGCAGGTAAAGGGACTAAGTCCCAAGTCTTATTTTTCATCAAGGAGTCCATCTCCTCTTTCATGCCTAGCTCCCATTGTTGTTTGGCATCCACCTGCATTGCTTCTTCATATTCTTCTGGTTCACGAGATTCAGTTAATAATATAGAATACAAAGAAGGAGAAAATATTTCAGGGGGTTTGCTTGACCTTGTATAACGTCTAACACTTGTAGGAGTTTGTAGAACATTCTATTGTTGCTGAGCATCAGGTACCTGTGGTATTTCATTTTTTAGGAATCTCATCCAACACAACATATTCTTGCTTGTCTTGTTCATGCTTCTTTTCTTGCATCTGTTCTTTATACATAACCTTCTCATTGAATATAACATCTCTACTTCTAGTTATTTTCTTATTTTCAAAATCCCATAATCGATAGCCATATTCATCTATCTCATATCCAATGAAGGTACATTTCTGAGATTTAGCATCAAGCTTGGTTCTGTTTTCTTTATCAACATGGACAAAAGCTTCACAATCAAAGATTTTCAGAAAAGAATAATTTACCTTTTTACCAGTCCATGCCTCCTCTAGAATACCACCATCCAAAGGGGTTGAAGGTCCTCTATTTATCAAATAGACAACAGTATGTACAACATCTACCCAAAAAATGTAAGGGCAATCTAGCATACAATCTCATGCTCCTCGCACGTTCCATGATAGTCCTATTCATTCTTTCTGACACACCATTTTCCTATGGAGTTCCTGGAACTGTCTTCTTCTTTCTAATCCCATTTAAGGAGTAGTAATCTTCAAATGCCTTGTTGCAATACTCACCTCCATTATCCGATCTGAGACACTCCAACCTTTTTCCTATCTCATTCTCAACCAAAGCTTTCCATTTCTTAAAAGTTTCAAAAACATCTGATTTTTGTTATAGAAAATATACCCATGTTTTTCTAGTTGAGTCATCAATAAAAATAACATAATAACAAGAGCCACCAAGAGATGATACCTGAGCCGGTCCCCATACACCTGAATGCACAAGCTCTAACTTCTCACTCTTCTTCTCTTTCCCAACCTTGAGAAATCTGACTCTTTTTCTGTTTGCCATAAACACAGTTTTCACAAAACTCTAAATCAATCTTCTTTAGTCTTGGCAATAGATTTTTGGAGTGAAGGATTTTCATCCCTTTCTCACTCATGTGCCCAAGCCTGTGGTGCCACATTATTGAATCTGTTCTTGCAACATCTATTGTTGTTCTCCCTGCAGTAACTTTATCTATAACAGCTAAGGTAGAGTAAGTGTTACTAGTACATAGATATAATGTGCCTACCTTCGTACCTTTAGCTACTACTAATGATCCTTTACTAACCTTCTAGATACTGTCTGAGAAGGTAACTATGCAACCTTCACTACCTAGTTGCCCTGCAGAATTTAAATTTCTTCTTAAGTTAGGAACATGTCTTACCTCCTATAGAAACTAGTCATTACCATTCTGCAACTTGATCTTTATCTTTCCTTTTCCATCAATTTGATAGGGCTCATCATCACCCAAATATACCTATCCAAAATCACCTTGAACATAATCTAGAAAATATTTTTTATGGGGTGTAGCATGAAATGAAGCCCCAGAATCTATTAACTAGGAATCATTAACATTATCCAAACATAAGATTAAAGCATCTTGTAAAGTATTACTTGCAATATTATCTTCCTTACTGTCATTTTCATTTTTGTCTCCTTCTTTGTTTTTTCGAGACCAACAGACTTTCTTTAGATGACCAAACTTTCTGCAGTACCAGCAATCTTTCTTTCCTCTAGATTGAGAGCGTCCTTTCTTTGACTTCCCTTGTGACTTCTCATTCTAAGGGCCTTTTCCTCTTTTCTTTCATCTTCCTCTGTTCTCTACATTCAAAACACTACTTGGTGATGTTGGAGTCTCACCTATGCTTTTCCTTCGCATTTCCTCTCTTAAGATAACACCAACAATATCATCAAATACCAAAGTATTTTTTCCAGAGACAGAGTTACTTACAGCCATAACCAAGCTATTCCAGCTTTCTCGCAAAGAACATAAAATCAAGAGAGCCCTAACCTCTTCTGCAAAAGTAATTTTTACCAAAGACAATCGACTAGTAATTGTATTAAATTCATTTAAGTGCTTCACTATAGATCCTCCCTCACTCATTTTCAAATTAAACAAACGCTTCATAAGAAATACCTTATTCGAAGCCAAGGGTTTCTCATATAGCCTAGCCAATGTCATCATCAAATCTACAACCGTTTTTGCTTCTGTTATATTGAAAGATATAGATGGTGCAAGGCACAATCGAATGGATCCCAGTGCCTTTTTATCTTAAATGTCCCATTCTTCATCTGACATTGTGGTCGCTTTCTTTACCTTTCCTTCTAATGGCCGCCACAAATCCTTTTGATACAGGTAATCCTCCATCTACATTTTCCATAACTGATAATTCTAGCCATTAAACTTTTCGACCTTGAATTTGGACTCCTCCATTGCTCCCACTCAAATCTAAAAGTCCTGCCAATTTACAGAAAACCTCACTTTGATACCAATTGTTAGGGTTTCAAGTAGATCCGAAGCAAATATAAACTAACAATTATATGCAGATTTAAATACAAAAGATAAAGGAATAAAATAGGACACAGATAACATAGAGATTTAATGTGGTTCAGCCAAAATGGGTTATGTCCACCATACACAGTCGTCCAATCTTTCTTATTATCCAGCAAAAATAGTACATCAACTTCCAATGCCTTAAGCATCCCAACCGCTTATAACATGTGTCTTTAGGGCAACAAACAAAGTCAGCCTTTTTAGGGTTTTATTACAATGTTGGTTTTCATCAACAAAAAAATGGCAAAAAAAAATTTCTTGGGGGCTACCACCCCCGAATCCCTATAGCGGGCTTCGCCCGCTTTAGGGGTTGCCGCCCCCAAACCCCCGCCTAGGGCTCGACCTGGCCCCGGACCTTGGCAAGGATACGTGCTGAGTGTACAATACTTTGCTGATCAGTCACCACATTTCAACAGTGTTTGTTGTGTCTTCATCCCTAAAATAGAAAATCAGACATCTAAGAAACTGGAAAATATAAGCAAAACATCAAACTTCATTGATCAAAAATTTGTCCAAACAAATTTTGTGTCTCTGTTCTATCCTCTATCGTACGATCTTGTTAATTTTTTGTATGAGGCATCTAGTTTATCATCTAGTCCAGTGAGAATTGTCGTATGAGCCAGTTTAGCATAAATATTTGTGTCATCTTTCATCGTCTGGCCCAGTGAGAATTGTCATACGAGCTAGTTTAGTAGGGAATTTTGTGTCATCATTTATCGTCTTATTCTGTGAGAGAGATCGTATGAGTTTATGTCTTTTGTCATGCGAAATTGCTTGTTTTTCATATGAGGCTATCTAAATTGTCATTTGGGGTTGTGTAATTTCTCATACGAATTTATGTCTCTGTCTGCCCAGAACTGTCTTCTTGAATGTCTTTCTCAGATCTATCATATTTGCTTGGTTATTTTATAGTGAGCATAAACACATGTTATCTATCATTCTATGCTTAGATTGTCTTCTTTGTTCGCTTCATCAAGTTATCATCTATCAAATCAGAATCTAGAAATAGACACCTCAATATTTTCAAGTATTCACATTCAACAAGTTCAAGATCTAAACATCTCAAATAGCATCATCACCCTCTTTGATAAACTGATCACTCAAAAACATAGTTTCTTATTAGGATATATCATCCTCTATCATGAAACTACAATGTTGTGTTAGGATAACCTTGTCCCACATCGTAGGATATATCATTCCCGCTAGACTTGTTTTTTTATCAAAATCATCATCATTGCACTTCAAAACCAAAGATCGAAAAAATTGCAAACTTTTAAACACTTGAATCATCTTTTTGTGTCATATAAATTTATTGAATTTACATTGATAGTTGATCACTTATCAAAACAACTTTTGGACAATCGAATCCCAACACAATATCTAATGCACGTGTATGCCCATTTTAACCAGGGCTCAGGGATGAAATATTGCAGAAATATAAATATAAACACTAGAAATAATTGAAGAGCATAGAACCATGGAACACGAAGATGAAATACAAGTTGAAGAGGAAATAACAAAACAACATGTTAGAGACATCAAAAAAGATCCTCAATTCGATAAATTTATACAGAAATTATTGGAGGGAGAAAAAGAAAAATATTTCCTAATGTTAGCAAAATCTAGTGCTACACTCCCCCAAGATTTTGATGTGAACAAATTGACACAAAAGAGAAGTGACCCTCCCCCTAATAATGAACAATATGAGGATATTTTTGGTCTCAAAATGAATGACACATGAATTCCTAGTAACACTAGAACCAACGAGGAAACTTACATTCCCAAAAGGGATGCCGTAGAAATTCTAAATAACATTCAATCCAATGAAGATACAAGAAGGGATAGAGATGATACAAGAAGAGACCAAGATCCTCCTAGAATGAAAATTCATGGGTATGCAAGAGCAAATCATGTTGATAATCCTATAACAACTCGCACACAACAAATACAAACACTACAAACACAAATTCAAGACATGCAGAGAGGAAATGTTAGAAGATACTCACTTCAAGAAATCTGTCCTTATCCATTCAACATAAATCTAAACATGATACCATTTCCTATAGGTTGTGAAACTCCTAGATACAAAAAATAAGATGGAAGCATTGACCCTCAAGATCATATACGATAATTTTGCACAATGAGTATGGATTTTGCACATGAGGATACCTACTTGATGAGATTATTTTCGAAAAGCTTAATTGGACTAGCTATGGAATGGTTCTCCAAACTTCCACCTGGAATCAGATCATTCTCAAAATTGGTGGATAATTTTGTTTCACAATACTCTTACAACATACAACATGAAGTAACAATGCTAGACCTATGTAATGCCAAACAAAAGAGTGAAGAACCTTTCATGACATTTTTACAAACATGGAGATAGTTAGCTTCACGATATCCTTGTACAGTGCCAGAGTATGAAAAATGGACATATTCATTGACAACCTAAATGATCAAATGAGTTATCATCTAAAAATACAAGAAAATCAAAGTTTTAGAAAGATCATTGATAATGGAATCAGAATGGAGGAAGCCATGATAAAGAAGGGTGAGTTGAAAATATACAAAGAAGGAGTTCACCCTCCTAACAACAATAACAACAACCACAATGATAAGCCAAAGTTTTGGAATATAAATCATAATGTCATCAATAATGGAATAGTGGATAACAACAATGTAAAACCAAAGCAATTGGTTTTTAATTTACCCCATCACTCAGCAACGGCTCAACAAAACAATAATCACCAAAAAACAACTATCAAAAATTTCTTTCGAAGGCAATTTACAAACATTGGTGAACCCCTTAGGTCAGCACTAAAGACACTTCTTGCAAACAAATTGATTTCTTTACTAGAAGAAAATAACTACGAACCTCAAGTAAAACCCCCTTGGTAGAATGATAACCATTATTGTGATTTCCATCAAAACAAGGGACATCACATAGATAATTGTCAGCGGTTGAAATATTTCATCCAAGATTTGATTGATAATGGAGTAATAACTGTGGATGGACATACAATAAACGAATCTCATACAACTTTTAAAACTTTGCTTCCAAACTATGAGAAGGGTGAATCATCAATACCAAATAATGGTAAGGGTAAAGTGAAGGTAAACTACACTCATACATATGATAATGTGGTAAATGTGATTGTAGTTAAAGAAAAGAAAAATCAAGAATGTGCTCATGCTATCACAGGAAGCAAAGCTAAAGTTGTTTTTCCAGGTCCTACAACAAACATGTCATTCACTACAAAACAATATAATCTAGTTGAGCAATTGCAGAAAATGCCCGCCCAAATATCCATCTTAGAACTTTTAAATCTTTCACCTACACACAAATAAATTATTGAATGAGCATTGGTAGATACAACAGTGTCTAAAGATCTGGATATACATCAATTCCAAACCATGGTGGGACACCTCACAACCCCTCACTACTTATCATTCACCGAAGAAGATGACATTTCCTTGCAACACCCCCATAATGCTTCCTTTCATATCGAAGTCATCATTCATAAGACGGGAGCTAAACGTGTCCTAATAGATGGAGGAGATGGCTTAAACATTTTCTCTTTGAGTCTAGAGTGTGCTCTAGGTTATTTAGAAGATGCAGTTGATCCTCGAAAAAATATCATCATAAAAGCCTATGATGAAGAAGAGCATTTCTCTAAAGGAATTGTGATGTTACCCATCAGAGTGGGACCTTTATAGAAAGACACAGCATGCCAAGTGCTAGACTTGGACTTATCATACAACATACCCTTGGGAAGACTCTAGATACATTAAATACAAGTTGTGCCATCAACATATCATCAGTCCTTAAAGTTTCCCTACAATGGGCAGGAAATCACGATCTTAGAAGATTCAAATCTATTTCAATATTGTAATAATCTCAAACCAACTCAAGAAGTCATTGTTCCTCATAATAGGGAGGCATCATCTTCAAACACACAATCTAAAGAAAAATCATTTGCCTCAATTTTGTCAAGTATGGAAAAACAAATGTAGATAA
This sequence comes from Cryptomeria japonica, assembly GCF_030272615.1. NCBI lineage: Eukaryota > Viridiplantae > Streptophyta > Pinopsida > Cupressales > Cupressaceae > Cryptomeria > Cryptomeria japonica. The sequence goes on from NC_081405.1 coordinate 249,959,371, forward strand.
GAGATCAAGGGAATGGAGAATATTCAATATCACAATTACCACTTTCTCCTAAATCCGTTGGAAAACCATCAAACTCTAAACAACAACCAATTGTGAAACATCTAATATTTGATGGAGCATTTGTTAGTGCTGGGAACTTATCAGAGGAAACATAAGAGAAAGATGTGCTATAGTGGCTATACAAGGATGAAGAAGTTCAACAACATATCAACAATGTCTGCATACCTAAATAAAACTAAGGAAAAGGATTTAACATTCTCATGAAAATGGGATACATTGGAACAATTCCTATAGGGAAAGGAAAAGAAAGTATAATAGAACCTATCCAACCTCATACTCAACAGGCTACAAACAAAACAGGCCAAATCTCCTAGTCTCAAAAAGGAAAATAAAGAAAGCAATATCAAGTCTAATTCTGAAAACCATTTCTTGGCAACATTACATCACAAAAAAGTAAAAAGAAAGGATACATCTAACAGTGAAAACCTCCTCGAGGCACCAAAAGATGGGAGATTTGACACTTTACCTGCACACTGTTAGGATTCCGAAAGATATTGAGAGGGGGGGGGTTAATCAGTATCTAACTGGTTAATGTATTTTCTTATCTTATTAACTAAATTGTATCTCAAAACAGTGTACCGGTAAACCAGAATTAATGTAGTAAATAAGAACAATAACCACAACATAGAAAGCACACCATAACACAATATTTTAACGAGGAAACCCAGTGTGGGAAAAAGATCGGTGGGATTTGTGACCCACAATATTCGTTCACTGGCCAATAAGTGAATATTACTGATACAATAGGGGCCTGCACATGTAGGAAGGCCAACTGCCTAAAGCTCACTACTTAAGTACAAAAAGGGAAGTCTCACTGACTTACAAAAGTGGATTATATAAATCCAGTTTCATGTATTGCTTCGGTTCAGCATCTGCAATGCCAGGTTTAGTACCGGTTTAAGCTCTACAACTTCCAAAACTCTTTTCCAAGGTCTGCCTTAATATTCACATCTCCTATTACATTCCTTCCATGTATTTTCTTGTCTTGCAAATGATTTACAAAATCTCATACTTATATGAGTCCTAATACAATTTGCCTTGTCGGATTACAAAAAGATTTTACAATTAAATACAAAATGCAATAAACAAAATCTTGTCAGCCATGGTGACGGTAAACATCTTTGCCGCTGCCGGTACTAGTGTCTATGCTCATGCCAGTGTCTGTTGATGCCATAGGATTGTAAGGTTTCCATCAATAACAATACCTTCAATCACCTACAATTTCTCATTGGAGTGTGCATTTTCTGACAATCTCCCCCTTTGGCATTGATGGCAACACTCATGAGAAAAAGCCAAAATGTGTATCCAAAAATATTGTCCAAAACTATCTTACCAAAACCATGTGCTCCCCCTGAGCAGATGATCTCTCTTATCCTTATTCTTTTTCTCATCCTCTACTACTCCCCCTTTGGCATCAATGACAAAGGTTGTCATTCAATGTCAATTTAGTGTAGTTCCTGTTATGATCCCTGGTGGGTTTACAAAAGCAACATTCAGACTGTTGTAGAATCTTTCACTGTCCTTTAGTGCTGCTTCAGTCCTCTGGCTTGTACCAGTGAGAAAGTGCATTTTCTCTTCTGGTGTCTTAAGTCCTGGAACGAGAGCCTCAGAAATCTCTTTTCTCAAAGAGATGAGGATATCCAATTTAGGACTTAGTCTGCACTTAAGTTCTTTTTCTTTAAACTTTAACCTTTACTTATCTTTTTCAAGTTTTTCTATTTTCTCTTCAAATCCAGTAATTTCCTATTCTACTACTGATATTGAATATGATGAACCTATTAAATTTTCTGCAATATCATTGATTTCCTTATGAGCTATGCTAATCTCTTTATCTATATCTTCTGTCAAAATGTTTTTTTTGCATGTATCTCTGTACAATTTCTTGAATTCCAAAATTGTATTGCCTAGTACTGGTAATAAGGTATCCATATGTTCCTTACTTTTATTTATTGTCTCCTCAAAGAATTTTTCCTTCTCTTTATTCATTTTCTCTCTGAAAATCTCCTTATTGATTTGATCAATTGTTAGTAGGTTGCCGGTTATGTACTTAGACAATGTGTCTAATTGGCCTAAAGAATCTTTATTCTCTATGTTACACTTGGGTGCAATCATCTTCAAAATTGGTAAGGTATCATCAATAGCCTTATATGCTAGTGCATTACAATTTGTTATTTTCTTGATTGAATCTAATAATACCTCTATCACATTGGTTGGTCTAAATTAAGTCATAGAGGTTCCGAAAGACTCTCCAACTACCTTCACAATTTGTAATCCACTTGTGATAGTAGTAGCTTTGCTTTCCTCTTTCTCTGGAGGGTCTGATTGAGTCCGCATTTCAGCTACCAAAGGTTTAGGTTTTTCATTTGTAGCCTGTGGTACTATTTTTTTATGTACCTATGAATGAACCTATTGCTCTACCTATTTCTCTGTACTCTCTACTAATGGTTTCTTTGATGGTGCCTCTGATGATTTTTCAATGGTATCCACTGCTAGTTTTCCTGTTTGTGACTCTGTTTTTTCTATCAGTTTCTCTGTTCTTACTCTTGAAATGTCTACAGCCAGTACCTAAACATATTTTTCATTGCTATCAGTTACCAGTTTCTTAGTAGATACATCATTATGTACACCAGTGCTATCTTCTTTTCTAGTATCCATTGTCTATTCAACTTGTTGCTCACTCCCAATTTTAATGTCTCCAGCTGTATCTTCAACATTTGTCTAAACTGTCATGTATTCTACCAGTGGCTCAGTTGCCACATCTCTTTTCTCACTTGATTCCGTATCAACCACAATGTTTACTTCCTGTGTGTCGATATTCATTGTGTACAACACTTCTAAATCAGGTTTTGTATCTTCATGTGTTGTCTCTATACTCTTTGTTGCTGGTGGAGTATCAGCAGTTTGTGCCAGTGGAGTATTAGAGGAAGGTGGGGGTAAGTTATCTATCTCCTTTATGCTTGGAGGTCCACCTACCTTGCCTTTCCCCTTATCCTTGTCCTTTTGATAGACTCTAATAGTTTTTGGTCTCTTAAGCTCTTCTTGTTTTTCTTTTTCAACAAATAATATATCCCACTTGTCTGCAGTTTCTTCTGATATCTCGTTAACTCTTTCTGCCATTAGTGCTACATGTCGGTGAGTGGTTGAGAATACTATCCAGTTTGCCTCACTTATTAATTCATTTATCTCTTGTGTTGAGTTCACTAGGTGAACTGCAAGTAGTTTTTCTATTTTGATATTTTTATCCAATTCAACAATTGCTACCCTTCTTTCTTATAACCTTCTATACAAGTCAGTGGGTATATCATCTATAGCTTCCATAAAAAATTTCTTATAGATATCAAGGTGTAAAATAACACTATTTTCTATACTTTCTTTTTCATCATTTGATAGTGTGTTATACAACTTGCTGATGTTTGACAATTTGCCATCTTCAGTTATCTCACTCAAAAGTTTGTCAAGTGGAGGAACAACTTGTTTTTGTTTCCTTTTCTTTGGTGTTAGCTTCCTTGCTAGAGGCCTAACTGCATGTTGTTTTTGTCTTATTCTTTTGGGTGTAGGAGTAGGTGCCGGTGAGGGTTTTCTTTTTCTCTCTACCCTTTTGAACTCCTTTTAACACAATCCTTATAACATCCTTTGGAAAATCAGGAATACTAAGAATCTCCACAAAACCTAGGGTTTCAATTATCTTGTGTTTCGGTTTAACATTTCCATTTTCATCACATATAACAGTCCTATACATGTTCTTAATCTCATCATCTCCTAGTTCATCTATATGATAATGTATGTAGATTCTAGGATCCTTAGCATATACAACTCCTTTGGGTATTTGTGAGAATGCTCCTAGGGTATCATCTTTCTTCACAATTTCGGGAATGATTTTAAATACGGGCCTAGGGAGCTTAACAACTTCAATTACAGTAGGGTTTGCAATGAATTCAGGTGCAAAGGAGGAAGTCATTGTTATAAATATCTTATTCTACCTTTAGGTATGAGTTCTTGAATGATTTGCTTCACTTCTCATTGTGGATGCCTTCACTCGGGATTTTCACTCTCTTAGAAAATTTGAATGCTCGGTGAATGAAAAAAGAGCCAAAACACTTGCTTTATAGTGTCATTTCCTTCAACTGCCACATTTAATGTCTGTTGGTTAAGTGAAAAATTAACTCATCTGCCAGTAAAGAAGCATTTCATCTTCTTATCATCAACCGAGGGTAAACTAGCATGTTTTACATTTGTTGCCATACCCCCAAAAGGCTTCTTTTCAGTTAGATGAAGAATCTCCTACCAGTGGAGTGATACTTTGTTCTACCGGTAAAGGGATAGCTTCATTAACATTTATATCTAACTTTCTGATCCATTGTTTTGAAAATTATTGCTTTACTTCCTCAATGTTTTCTTTACCTTTCAAACTAGGTCCTTTGTTATTTGTCGGTGATGCCTTCTACAAAATTTTGCAATATGTCCAATTTTGTTACAAGCATAACAAGTCACATTGTTTTTTTGAATTGCTTTTAATATCCTATGCTGGTATGTGTTCTGCATTGATTAGATAAGTGTCCAAATCTTCCACAAACATAAAATCTTACATTCATTCTGCAATTTTTTGAGTTATGTCCAACTTTATTACATTTAGAACATTGACCGGTGGGTGCATTGGTGTTCTGATATTTTTTAGATCTACACTAATTTTCTCTATGACCATACTTGTTATAGTTAAAGAATTTTCTATTAAATTTGTAGGCATTAGGTTGTCTTACCGGTTTGCTGTGATCATGATTTTTTGTAGTGTCGAAGCTTTCACCAACTTCAAAGCCAATTCCATTAGTGTCTCCATTAGGTTTTTGATTTTTTAGCATGTCATCAAGTTCTTCTGAACTTTTCTTGAATTTCTCCTTGTGTTGATTTGCAGTAGCCAACTCATTTTCCAAGAAATCCTTCTATCGCATGAGTTTAGTTTTATCACGATCCAAGTGAATCATATCTATTTTTAAAATATCATTCTCATGACTGAGTCTTAGATTTTCATTTGTAGGATCATTGATTCTTCTAAACAAATCATCTTCATTCTTCTTTCTGTTTTCAATGTCTTTACAAAATCTCATCGTCATGACTTGCATCTCATTTCTCAAAGACATATTCTCTTGTTTCAGTTTGCGTATTAGATCATTAAGAGTCTCTTTTTCATCATCATCACTCTGTATCTTCTCATGAAGTTCTCTTCTTTTGTTCCTAGCAATAGTAAGATTCTCTTGAAGTCCTTGAATGATTTCTTGTGTAGCCTTCAAATCATCTTCAATTTTTATATTCTTCAACTTTTCTGCATCATAATTTTCAAGAGATGTTTCCAGATGCTTTCTCAGATTATCCATCCGTACTAGTGTCAGAATCTTCCTCAAGCTGTTAGGATTTTGAAAATAGAGGACCAGGCTCTGATACCAATTGTTAGGATTCCCAAAGATATTGAGAGGGGGGGGTGAATCAGTATCTAACTGCTTAATGGATTTTCTTATCTTATTAAATGAATTGTGTCTCAAAACAGTGTACCGGTAAACTAGAATTAATGTAGTAAATAAGAACAATAACCACAACATAGAAAGCACACCATAACACAATATTTTAACGAGGAAACCTGCTGTGGGAAAAACCTCAGTGGGATTTGTGACCCACAATATTTTCTCACTAGCCAATAAGTGAATATTACTGATACAATAGGGGTCTGCTCATGCAGGAAGGCCAACTGCCTAAGCTCATTGTTTAAGTACAAAAAGGGAACTCTCGCTGACTTACAAAAGTGGATTATATAAATCCAATGTCATGTACTGCTTCGGTTGAGAATCTACTATGCTAGGTTCAGTACCGATTTAAGCTCTACAACTTCTAAAACCCTTTTCCAAGGTCTGCCTTAATATTCACATCTCCTATTACATTCCTTCCATGTATTTTCTCATCTTACAAATGATTTACAAGATCTCATACTTATATGAGTCCTAATACAATTCACCTTGTAGGCTTACAAAAATATTTTACAATTAAATACAAAATACAATAAACAAAATCTTGTCAGCCATGGTGTCGGTAAACATCTTTGCCGCTGTCGCTGCCGACATCTATGCCTGTGCCGGTGTCTGCCGGTGCCATAGGATTATAAGGTTGCCATCAATGAAAATACCTTCAATCATCTACAATTTCTCATTAGAGTGTACATTTTCCAACACACACTATTAAGAAAGGTCATCCATTTTGATCGAACCAATAGAGGTAGTTAACATTGGGACAACAGAGCAACCAAAGATCCTACATCCAACCACTTCTTTGTCGAAAGAAGAAATGCAATAATATATAGTATTCTTCAAATGAAGGAAAATCAATTTCGCCTAGTCATATGAAGACATGCCAGGGTTGGATCAAGAGCTTATTATGCATCACCTAAATGTCAGTCTAGGAGCCAAACCAGTTAAACAAAAATTAAGGAAAATGCATCCACATATCGCTCTCCTCGTCAAAGCAGAACTAAAGTTATTACTGGATTTTTGATTCATTAGACCTGTAGCTTATCCCTAGTGGGTATCCAACATCATCCCTATCTCCAAACTAGATAAAAGTATCAAAATATGCATAGACTTCAGAGATCTTGATAATGCATGTCCAAAGAATGACTTTCCTTTGCCTAACATTGACATCATTGTAGATTTAACTATTGGACACTCCATGTTCTCTCTAATGGATGGTTTCTTCGGATACAATCATATTAAAATAACACCTGAAGATCAAGAAAAGACAACTTTCACATGCCCATAGGGTAATTTTTGTTGGAACATCATGCCTTTTGGACTAAAGAACACAGGTGCTACATATCAGAGAGATATGACAATGATATTCCATGACACAATGCATACATTCATGGAAGACTATGTGGATGACATCTTGTCTAAATCATAAAACAAACAAGACCATATAGGAATACTAGAAAAGATCTTTGAGAGGTTAGAACAATATAAGCTATGACTCAATCCTAAGAAATGTGCCTTTGGTGTCACTTCAGGCAAGCTATTGGGATACATTGTTTTAGCTAGAGGTATCGAAGTAGATCCAGCTAAGGTCAAAGCAATCATGGAGATGGCATCTCCCAGGAATATAAGTCAACTAAGATCACTCCAAGGAAGATTCCAGTCAATCAAAAGATTTGTTGCTCAACTGGCAGATAAATGTCAACCATTTACTCATCTATTACACAAAAAAGTTCATTTCAAGTGGGACCATCAATGTGAGGACGCATTCAACAAGGTCAAGGCATATCTCATGCAACAACCTATCCTAATGTCACCAATTCTAAAAAAGCCATTATTACTCTATGTATCGACCACTGAAGTATCATTAGGAGTTCTACTCACACAATAGGATAATGAAGAAAAAGAGTGAGCCATCTACTACATCAGCAGAACATTAGTGGGATACGAGATCAACTATTCACCAATAGAAAAAGCATGCTTGGCGGTAGTTTTTCCTTCTCAAAAATTAAGACACTATCTACTATCTGACTCCATCAAGTTGATAGCTAAAATCGATCCATTGAAGTATTTACTCAGCAAGGCAACATTAACAGGATGACTAGCAAAATGGATCATGATCCTAAGTGAGTTTGATATTGAATATGTTGACAAAAAAGCTATAAAGGGACAAGTCATTGCAGACCAACTAGCCAAGGCACTGCTCTAGGATAACCATCCTTTGTAGATTGAATTTCCCGATGCTGATATCCTAACAGTCACCACAAAAACATGGCAATTATACTTTGATGGTTCATATACATAGAATGGATCAGGAGTAGGTATTTTATTCATCACACGAGAAGATCATACAATTCCAAAATCATACAAATTAAGCTTTCCATCCATGAACAATACATCAGAATATGAAGCTTTGGTTATAGGTATCAAAATGGCTATAGAATAGAACATTACACAACTTCAAGTCTTTGGAGACTCTCAGCTCATCATCAATCAAATGACAATTATCAAACAAAGGACAAAAAGTTAATGCCTTATAAAAATATGGTTGATGATATAAAGAAATACTTTGTAGAAATGACTTTTCAGCAGATTCCAAGGAATGACAACAATGTAGCAGATGCCATGGCTACACTTGCTTCTGTACTTTAGACATAGGAAAATCAACAATGTTATGAATTCCTGGTGGAAGAGTTGTTTTACCCTACTCATAACTATCCCAATTCCCAAACTATCTATCACCTTGTTGGGCATGATTCTTCCCATAATGGCCTAACTTGCATATACTTGAAAGATAATATCCTCCCTCCTAACTTATCAAAAATCAAAAGAGAAACTTTATTTGCCAATCCTCCCATTATACTCTTGTTGTGGATACCCTGTTTAAATGAGATCTAGATGGTACTCTTTTAAGATGTCTCAAACAAGAAGAATCTGAGAAGACCTTAAATGAAATCAATAACGACATTTGTGGCACTCATTCAAGTGGTCTTACCCTTTCAAAAAAACTGATATGCTTGGGCTATTATTGGCCAACCATGGAATGGGATTCTTTTCAGATAGCTAGAACATGCAAACAATATCAGATCCATGGGAATTTGATCTGTGCACCAGCGCATGAACTTCATGTTCTGGCAACATCTTGGAAATTTTGTCAATGGGGTCTTGATTTAGTAGGAAAGATAAATGCTCTAATGGTCACAAATTCATATTGGTCGCTATAGAATATTTCACAAAATGGATTGAGGTAGTACCTCTCACAAATATCACAGGAAAACAAATTGTTGCATTTATCTTGAACTACATCATCTGTCGATATGGAATACCTATGACCATTATCACTGATAATGGGAGACCATTCAAGAATCAAGATGTCCAAGAGCTATGTGAGAAATTCAAGATCCAAAACAAATTTTCCACACCCTACTATCCACAAGGGAATGGGCAAGCAAAAGCATCAAACAAAACTATTTTGAAAATCCTCAAAAATATAGTGATTGATGCTCGAAGAGATTGGCATATTCAATTGAACCCTGCTCTATGGGCCTACTATACCAGTATCCACACACCAACAAGTGCCACACCTTTTTCTCTTGTTTATGGATTAGAAGCAATACTACCAATAAAAGTAGAGATACCTTCTCTATGAGTATCATTAAAAGGTCTTATCCTAGATGAAGAACAACGAGTATCTAGATTATAGGAGTTAGAATTGATCCGTGAATGAAGACAAAATGCCTTTGATCATTTAAAGGTATATCAACAAAGAATGTGCCAGAGTTATAATCACAGGGTCAAACCATGAGTCTTTCAAATTGGGGAACTAGTAGTCAAGGAAATCCCATGCAACCAAGCAGATCGAGAAAAGAAAGGAAAGTTTGAATCAAACTGGTTAGGTCCGTTTGTGGTCACAACAATATTTGGGCAGGAGCATATCAGCTATCAACACAAGATGGGGATCAACTCGAGGAAACCATTAATAGCATGCATATATATAAGTTTTATGTTTGAAAAAGCAAAAAAATCCAAAAACACTGAAAAGGCAGAAAAATCCAAAAACACTGAAAAAGTAGAAAAATCCAAAAATAGTGAAAAAGGAGAAAACCCCAGAAACAGTGAAAAACAGGAAATCCAAAAACACTGAAAAAGCAAAAAATCCAAAAACAATGAAAAATCAGAAAATAAAAATAAATAAAAAAAAAAAAAATCAAATATGAGAAAAAGTGCAATAAAAATAGATGGTGAAACCCTAGCAAATAGGCGCTATCTATCAGCTAGCTCTTTCATCTATTAGTTCATGCATCCTTCTACTTGCATTTTATTTTCCATTAGCGATGTTCATATCCATAATAAACCCTTTGTACATATGCAACCATCCCGGGTGGCTTCTTGCCATGGTTTGGATCATTGGGTATATCATACTGAATTTGTTTCTAGGCTTGGGGCAAAATCCTGGACCTAGCTGGGGGCAAAATTTTTGATCATTTTGAGCTTAATCAAACAGGAAGAACAACAATTAGGCAACTCTTATCAAGCAAAAACTGAGACACATCCACGTTGAACACAAGATCAAACTATCAACCATCAAACTATCACAAAGACAGTCTAAGCACATCACACACTTTTCAATGGATGCTATCTTTTGGATAATGATTTTAGCATGATTGTTCAACTTTTCTATCTTGATTTTTGCTATCATGATTTCTGAGTAACTCTAGGATGTCTCTGACTAGAGGAACAAGGAAGGAACATGATATTTTTCTTGTTTGCTATCTGTAAATTAATCATTAATATGTGCAAATTTGTCTCAGGACATGATAATCAGAGTATCATTGAAGACATTTCTTATTTTCATATTGAAATGATTAATATTGCCTATTTTACCCAAGCAACACTTAGGTCATCTCGGTTCAATTATACCTTGATGCTTGTGCTAACTTGCAATATCAAAATCCAAGAAAGTTGTGCCCAGGTCATCATGGTTTAATTATACCATCGATGTTTGCACTTACTTCCCACATTTAAAAAAGCTCAATGATGACAAAACGCAATAACCCAGTGACTGGTCCGGTCGTAGCTTTGCATTTAGCTTGCATTTCATTCTTGCATTGGATCTCGCATGCTCATTTTATACAAGGTTAAATCTATCATAGGAATCATCAAGGTATCATCATAAGTGTATATGCAATCAGAATGATGACTCATCCCTCTCCAGATTTCTTTGACCTAGTGAAAATATTATGCTACCCTCTCAACAGAACCAGCATTAGCATATCTAAATCTTCCTGCAACTTGATATCAACAAACTATCAGTTCTTTATCCAATCAACCTTATCAATTCTATCAATTGATCGCATCTAAATCGATTCTATCATGTCTTATATATGATTTATCTTTCTTGGAACCAGATGTTTTGATCATGTCTTATATAGGATATATCATTCCTGGAACCAGACACTTAGATCATCTTTGTCTTATACAAGATATATCATTCCTGAAACCAAATGCTTTGATCATATTTGTCATATACAAGAGGTGTCATTCCTGAAACCAGACTGAATCTCGATCTTATCAATCCAATCAATCAAGCTTTATCAATAATCAAAAACCACATCACCATGATCATAGAACTCACATTTTTATCAACCACAGTTGCAGACATCAAATCATTTCTAATTGGGATATCAATTTCGCAAAGATCCAAAAACTCCAAAGGTCAATTATCTCAATTGATCTCCTGAGGGGGCATCATCGTATCACAATTTATTAATCAATAGCTGAGGCATCCTATCGAACCAATATCATCATCAAAATGAGATTATTCTTTGAATCAATGCTTCATCACACCTCGCCTTAAAGAGGGGCAAAATGTATAGACCTAAAAAATGGTCTAAAGATAATTAATTAAATAAGCAATTATTTAATTAATACCCCTTCCTAATTTAATTGAACTCATTAGGCAATTTGATTAAATTCTCCCTTTCATCTACTTATTAATAAATCTAAGGATTTATTTAATAGGTTCATTTCAATAATCCCCTTTGATTAATTAATTCAAATTAATTAATCTTCCCCCCATTTCAATCAATTCTTCTAATCCTCTAATTAATTAAAACAAATCAATATATGAGTTGTTGAGAATTAATTAGTCTTTTACTATTATTTGAATTTTTAATTTCAAATTAGCCACATGTCTCCTAACTTATAACCACTTAACCAAACCATCCCTCTAACCTAACACATTCCACCTAACCTTGGGTTTAACTACCCCTATCCTATCTTGCATATTCTAACCTACTTATCCTAACCTCCTATGATGTGGATATTTTCTTCTTGAGACACATGGCACTTTGGCCACATGTCTCCTCTCTTGGACACTTTCCCTTTTATGAGCAAGGCTCCTTGGCACTTGTCACCATAGAGATGACAAGTGTCTCTTCCTCCAACCTCTTCTCCAACCTCCTCCAATTTCACCCTTGATATCTCCAGACTCAATCAATTTAGGAATTGTTACTATAGGCATATCTTTTGAGAATTATTGTTATAGGTAATTGCATCTTAGATTTAGCTTAATTTGATCATTTTCTAGCATAGTTGTTGAATCATGTAGCTTAATCAATCTCTTTTATAGCTTAATCATGCATATCATTAGCTTAATTAGTCTCTTGGATCAATTTAATATAATCAATCTCATCTTTGCATATCATTATCATTTCAAATACTCCATCTAGGTGTAGTCAAGTCACTGAGATTGCTTATTCAGATCTGAGAGTAAATCCATACTCGCATTTCTTAGGAGGCGATAGGTTACTTTGTCATAGTTCATCTTTGTTTTCTTATTACTTTCTAACCATGCTTGTAATGATCTATTGAGTGTTTGTGTTGTAGTTACAGGTATCACACTTCACAGGCAGGACAATATTTATTTGAAAAATGTAATAATAAAGATGATTTTTGTAACATATATTATGAATATTAAAATCCAAAATAAATGCAATAGTATAAATGATTTTTTATGTCTAAATAACCAAAATGTAAGACTTCCAACACATTTTTGATAATGAAACACCAATTGGGAACTTTCAATGTTGACAACAGCTATTACCACACAAACCATAGCTATGTTTGGTGCAGTTAACTTCTCTAGAATTGTAGGTTTAGATGAGAAGGATGGAGATTTAGACACCAAAGATATCATTACACTCCATGAGATGATATCTCTTCAAGGTATTCTATCTAACATTTAACAAAATTATTGGTTGCTTAGATTTTCAAACTCAAATATTATTTTATGAGTATTGAAATGCATCTATTCAATCAAAATATTAAGCACTTTTTTAAACGTGTATGGTGCAATTGCTGACAGAGTATAATTTTGACAATATCTTGCTAGAAAATTTGTTTTTAGAACTATTTCTTGTATTCACGACAATATATCTACTAAAACTTAAAAAAATAAAAATCACTCTAATACCAACATGGAACATTAAAATGCTCAAATATAAAGCATTTTCCAATCATTGACAATACACAATGAAAGCATAAACAAATAATGGAGACAAGCATTGATTTTATTCTTTCATTAAGATTATCAAAATGAAAATACAAAACAAACTACAACCTTAGAAGAGTAAACTAGTTGATTACAACTATTGATAACAAATTAGATTTGTAGCAATCTGGAGCTTCTTTAAGCTCTCTTACAAACTATGGAGCTTCTCAGAGATCTCTATCTCACACATACTACTAACTTGGAGATACATACGCTTGGAGAAATCATTGCTCATCAAGAGCCACAAGATGCCTGGAGAAGTCACTGCTCTTAGCAGAAACAAATACATAACTGCTACTACACACTCAGATTCACTTAGAGAACAAAAATCATTTCTCCACTACTACACAAAGATGGACTCACTCCAACTTAATTAACTTTTTGAGATGATTTGCACTAACATTGGGAAACATTCTTTCCTTTTGTCTTGGGGTTGTTCACATAAAAATTCTTCCTAAAATTCAAAAGTCAAACTTACCAAACAACATTAAATTCTACTAGTTATCGTTGCTCCAATATGAGGAGAAAGTTGGGTGAAGCAATCCCCAGGTAAATCTTCTATTGCAATTATTTGTTGGCCACATTTACTCTTATTTTCTTGTAACAGAGTAGGTGCACATAGGGAGGAAATTTAGTTCTTCGACACTCCCCCTTAGTCTTGAGCTAACAAACAAGATCATTCTTAATCCAAAATAATTATGCCCAATTTTATTTTTAGGCACTCAAAGTTGTCTTTACTCAATGGCTTGATAAAAATGTCTACTAGCTGCTACTCAGACCTACAAAACTTAATATTAATTTTAATATTCTCAACTAATTCTTTGATAAAATGATACTTTATTTCAATGTGCTTACTCCTTCCATGAAACATAAGAATTTTGGTCAAAGCTATTGATGAAATATTGTCACAATAAATTATGGTTCTATCCTCTTTTTCTTCTTTCAAGTCTACCAAAATCCTTTTTAGCCAAATAGCTTGACGTATTGTTGTATTTTTTGCTATATAGATAGCCTCAACTGTAGATGGGGCAATAATGGGTTGCTTCTTAGAAGCCCATGAGATTACATTCAAGACAAATGAAACACATAGCCAAATGTGCTCTTCCTATCATCTAAACTTCTTGCACAATCACTATCTATCTAACCAACCAGCCTAAAATCATTTGTCTCACTATACAAAATTCTATATCTCTTGGTGCCATCCACTAACCTTAGGATTCTCTTGCCTAATTGCAAATGGGTGTCCCTTGGAGTTTCCATAAATTTGGATATTAGACTTAGTGCATTCATTATATAAGGCCTAGTTGCTTTCAAATACATTAAACTTACAACCAAACTCTTGTACATGGTCAGATTCACATTAATATTGTAATCTTCCTTTCTCAACTTAAGATGTAAAACTATTGGTGTTGGTATAGGTTTTCTACCTTTCATTCTCAATCTCTTCAAGATTTGATTTGCATACTTTTCTCGAGAGATAAAAATACTATCATTCATTTTTTTTACTTCTATGCCTAGAAAATACCTCAAGAGTCCTAAATGTTGTTGGTATTTTGGTATGGTTTTGTCATTGATGTCAACACCTACTAAACACTTATCAACTCTGGCACTTTGGAGAATCAACAACATTCACCGGCAAGCAAATGACTTATGAACAGTCATTGGTGTCTGGTACACTGGTAGGATATAATGATCACCGACACTTGGAAGGGTATGGAAAACACTTGGTTATGTCAAAGACATCATGTGGACACCTTGTCTTGGAGTTTTGTTAATTGGCATATTCATATTTACATAGTTGCTATTACCAGCAAAATAGGTCCAGGTTACACCAGCAGATTTATCTTTTCCAGATCAACATGACATGCTATGAAGATGACTTATTATTTGTTAGAGTAAAGGTTTTAATTTAATCATGTTGATTAAATTACCTTTATTCCTCTCTTAAGATTTCACTTTAGTTTGCATTTGTGACATTTATTAATTATTAAATGTCTACCTATTAGGGTTTCTTTTAGGGTTGCACAATATCCTTTTATAAGGATTCATCATTGTAATTTATCTCTCTCTCGGATGAATACATTTTTCAGCTTTCAGAGCACCCTTGCTTGTTTGTCTCCATCTCTTCTTTCTGTGACAGGTTATTTGCATGCAGGTGATCTTCGGGGTCTGTGAAGTTGGCTTTCTCAACTTCTACATGGTATCAGAGCTCCAGACCTGCTGCTTCATGTTCGTCTTCTGAAGAATTTGGAGCTACGAGGGTTAGATCTGATTTTCCGGTTTTGGTTGCATCAGATCTGTGTGTCTTCTGTTTTTTTATTTTGGAATAGGGGTATTTTTTTTCGGTGCACTTTGAGCCCAAACGGACCTCACCGTTGAGCTCGTAGCGCCCAAAAACCCCTATTTCCATATAAAATTCGTCCGATTTGGACACAGTTGCACCAGGAGGCAAATTTTTTTTGGCCCCAAGGCCGTACGGCCCTAGGGCACGAAAACCGAGGCGGAAAAATTAAAAAAAAAAACAAAAACCACGGTTTTTTCAAAAAAACCGGACGCAGCCAGTGTAAACCGCCGCGCCGCCGGTAAGCAGCCCGGCGGCCACCCGGCGTCCACCGCCGCCGGCGGTATCTCGCCCATGCGCCGCCTGCCGCCTGCGCGCAGCCAGCCGGCCCGCTCTCAGCCCGCGCCCAGCCAGCGCGCCGCCCGCCGCCAGCTGCACCGCCCCAGCGCCGCCCCCGCGCCGCCACCTCCTGCGCCTGCCCCTGGTCACCCAGAGGACCAGGGGCTTTTTTTTTTTTAAGCCCTTGAGGGCTTAAAGGGCCTATTTGGGCTTTTTTGGACCAGTTTTACTAAATCGGGTATAACTCGGGCATTTTAGCTCGGATTTTCGAATGAAAATAGGCGTTGGAAAGCTGGTTCCGAGCCCGATCTAAAAGATGCAGATCTTTTTTTCTGATTTTTCCGTTTTGTAGTGTTTTTTGCCAGTCGAAGTCAGAACAAGTTTTTTGCACTCCAGGAGCCATATCTTTTGCATACGGACTCCGTTTTTCGAAAGCGAATAGGCGTCGGAAAGGTGGTTCTGTGCTCTTTCCAGATCTATCATGTATTTTTACAGAATCTACACCAGGTACATTTTATTCAGTACTTTGTGTTTTCACACATCTGTCACTTACTTGGACGTTTCAGACTTGGAAATAATTTGTTTGCATGGGATGGCTTCATTTGATCCGCTTTATCAGTATTAAAGTCATTTAGTCTCAGATTTGTTAATTTGAAGAGTTATCATGGGTTTTTCTACTCACCCTTCAGTTGTATTTCTAGAACGGGGTAATTATGAGTCATGGGCAAAGGGCATACTTACACACTGTAGGTGGCTTAATATTTTGCCTTATTTGTATGATCTCATACCTGAACCAGCAACTTTAGAGGGAAAACTAGCTTGGGATATCATTAGAAATCACATAGTAGGAGTTATTTTGTCTAGTGTTGATTCTGACACTGTGTGGGCTATATCGGGCATTGATTGTCCTCACTCACTTTGGACACGTCTTTGGGAGATCTATGGAGACCCCAGTCTTTCTCCATTCCCAAAGGATCCTGCTTCAGCTTGTCTTGTACCCATTGGTTGGAGAGATAACACACCTTTTGATCATGCTACTTTGAAGGAACTTCAATATTTAGACACCCTTACATATTCCGATGAATCAGAGGATTGTCTCACAGTTCCTACTCTTCAGACTGAGATTATATATGTATCAACATCATCTCCTTTTGTTCCTGATCAGTTTGATAATGCCTCTTCTTTGGCTCCTATTGATTCAGCTAAGCAGGACATCATACATCTTTCAGACATGGCTACTTGGGATTCTTATCTTGCAGGCATTTCGTCTTTGTTTGTAGAGTCCTATATTGCAGACTTGGAGGATTACTTTGAGGATTTTCAGCTCCTCTTTGTTGACATCCATATTCCAGTTGTTAGCCCACCATCATCTGTGCATTCAGAGGTTGCAGTTTTTGAGTCTTCAGTTCAGTTTGGATTTGACATCTTTTGTTTCAGTTCAGACAGAGGGATTCTTCAGCATCCTATTATGGCACACATCTTGAGACAGATTGATTCTTCTCTCTTCACAGGGTTTCTTCATCTTCGTTCTTTCGATCCATTTCTTCCCAAGGGGAGGAATATTATATGCCGCTTCAGGATCTCTTTTTGGATTCTACCTCAGGCATCCATATGTGCGACAGGAGTTTCTTCATTATGGGGGGGGCTTCTAGTCTCTTTCTTTTTCTCCTATGGAGACCATTGTATATGTACTTATATGATAGAAGTTGTCTATGGGGGGTATCATGTTATCCACCTCCTATCTTTCTGTTATTAGTGCATTTATTTCTTTCATCTCTTTTTGGAGTAGAGTTTTTCCCATGAGGTTTTCTCTATTTCTCCACTTTACAGAGATTTGGTTGTAATTGGGTACCTGATTAGGCCTTGTTGCCGGGACCCAAGTTTACTTTCTTGCATTGTAGTTACATTTGCTTTCTTGCACATGTTTGTAACTGCACTTTTGCTCATCTTAAGGGGGGGTGTTAGAGTAAAGGTTTTAATTTAATCATGTTGATTAAATTACCTTTATTCCTCTCTTAAGATTTCACTTTAGTTTGCATTTGTGACATTTATTAATTATTAAATGTCTACCTATTAGGGTTTCTTTTAGGGTTGCACAATATCCTTTTATAAGGATTCATCATTGTAATTTATCTCTCTCTCGGATGAATACATTTTTCAGCTTTCAGAGCACCCTTGCTTGTTTGTCTCCATCTCTTCTTTCTGTGACAGGTTATTTGCATGCAGGTGATCTTCGGGGTCTGTGAAGTTGGCTTTCTCAACTTCTACATTATTGTTGTAAATGCATTAAGCCGACATGGTGAATCGGTTATTGCATCAGGTATTAATTGATTTGTAAATTAATCTTATTGTATTATCCTTTAGAGCCGACCTACTAAAATTGTACTTAGGGTATGGTATAAATGTAAGATATTATTTGTAAGATCGGATGTGGAATGCGAAAAAGGATTGTATGAAGGTATATGCGAGAATAAGAAGAGCTATACATGTAGACATCATTTGAAGTTGAAGGAGGGTTTTTGTGAAGACAATCAGAACTACACCAGTACTGAATCTAGCATATGATGATGCTATTTTGAGCAGTACATTCTTATTGGATTTAACCATCCAATTGTAGTCAGTGTGACTCCTATTTGTGTTTGAGCAGTGAGCTCTAGGCGCTTGGCCTTTCTGCATGTGCAGACCCCATTTGTATACACTTACTATCTGTAGTAGTATCATCTGATTGTGGGTAAGGTTTCCCACCATGGTTTTTCCCCTTACAGGGTTTCCACATACAAATATTGGTGTTATGTGTTGTGGATGACTTTTTCTTTTTGTTTCATGCATTAATATTTACCGGTATTACAATTATCTGATAAAACTGTCCACCGGTATAAAAGACTATTTCACTGGTATTAAGCAAAAAGTTGATTAATTTGTTTTTGGTTTAAATTTATTAGAAAATGATTCACCCCCCCCCCCCCCTCTCAGTTGTCTCCGGGACCTAACAAATGTGTCATCTTAAACTCTCTTTTCATGGCCTCTTTGAAATCAATAATGAGAAAATCATCATTCCTAGAAAAAACTAAATCATCTACATACAAGACAACAATAAGAATCTTACCATTAGCTACCTTGATGTAAAGAGTGGGCTCACCATCACTTTTTATAAAGCCATTGCTCATCAAATATGAGTTAATCCTATTCTACCATACTCGCAGAGATTGCTTCAGCCCATAAAGAGCCTTCTTTATCATATAAGCCTTGCCTTTATGACCCAAAATCTAATAACTAGGTGGTTGCTGGATGCATACACTTCCTCTTTTAACACTCTATTATGGAAGGTGGACTTCAGATCAATTTGGAACCTTCCATTTATGTTTTTTTGCAATTTCTATGACTTCTCACACAACCTCTATTCTTACAATAGGAGCATATGTCTCATCATAATCTCTCCCAAATTTCTATTTGTACCCCTTGACAACTAATATTTCCTTCTGCCACTCTATTCTTCCTTCAACATTACCCTTCATCTTATAGACCCATTTCACCCTAATAAATTGCTTGTTGAGAGTCAAATCAATTAGCTCACATGCCTCATTCCTCTGTATTGCATTTATTTCCTCATCCATGGCCTCACACCATTTCTCCTATTTGATAGCATCCTCAAAATGAATTGAATCACTATGAGAAAATAATATAAAATTCACATTTTCATCAAACCCATCATCATACCTTTCATTTTGGAAGATCTTTCTTAGACTCTTTGTCTTCTTTAGCATTAGAGATGTGAGAGTGGGGTTTGAACTCTTACTACTACTACTATTCTATTGTACAAATATTGATTAAAGTCATTTAGAGCTCTCTAGAGCCAATTCTTTGACTTTGGCTCTTTATATCTGCTATTGCAACATCTTGTTGATTTTCATACTCATCATACTCATCATCAACGGGTACTCTATGTGAGGTGGATGGAGAGGTATATACCGATCTATCCCATGACTTATTCTCAATGAACTCCACATCTCCACTAATAATGATCTTCTTGGTGATGGGGTTATACAACCTATATGCCTTGGAGTTAACACTATAGCCCATGAAAATGTATTTCTCACCCTTGTCATCCAACTTTTGCCTACTTCTCCTTTGGCACATGTGCATGTACCACACACTCAAATATATTACATTCTTAGCAGTCCACTTGTATTTTGACCATGCCTCTTGTGAAATCTTGTCACCAAACACCTTGGTTGGACTTCTATTTATCAAATAAATAGCTATTGCTACAATCTCTCTCTAATACTCATTTGGGAGTCCCTTTGATTTTAGCATACTCCTTACCAGCTCCATGATTGTTCTACTCTTCCTCTCAACCACTCCATTTTTTTATCGAGTATAAGTGGCTATTAGGTCCTTCTTGATGCCATTTTTCTTGCAAAAAATTACAAAAGCTTTGGAGATATACTCTCCTCCATGTTGTGACCTTAGGAACTTGATGACATGTGTCACTCTCATTTTTATCTTGGGATTTAAATAATAAAAACTTATCAAAAGCTTTAGGCTTATGCTGCAATAAATAAATCCATTTTCTATGGCTGAAATCATCAATGAAGGTCATAAAATATTGGCTCTTTCCAATAGATATGGTTCTCATAGGGCCAACCAATTCAACATGCACCAGATCCAATGGTGCTCTTGCCCTTCTAGAGTTGGTTTATTGAAAGGTTTGCCTATGTTTCTTACCCAAAATGCAAGCCTCAGACTTGCTACTAGGCTCAACTATCCTTGGCAAACCCTCTATCATTCTTTTCTTGGATAATAAAATTAAACCATTATAGAAAACGTGTCCATACGTGAGATTTCATAGCTTGGGAGGGTCTTGAATGACTTCCTTATAGGTTTACTATTTCACTGTTGTACATTTTCCTTGCTTGGGAGTTGTAGCCACAGACTGAGAAGAGAAACACATCTCTATCCTCAATGGAAACATCTAGTTCTTTGTTATTTTAAATGCCATAACAAATTTCTTACTCTCATCTTTGTTAAAAATTACATATTCATTCTTGTCTATCAACACTTTGTATCCATTTTGGATTATATGTCTAACACCCATGAGATTATGCTTAATAGCTAGAGTAAAATAAATATTCTTTATCTCTTTCTTCTTACCTTGCTTGGGGTGAATTATAATAGATCCTTTTCCCACAAATAGAACTATTCCATTGTTCCCCATCTTAATCTTAGACTTTACATTTTTAACAATAAAGAAAATAAATTTTCATTACCACTCATGTGGTTACTACAACCACTATCAAAATACCAATCTTCACGGATACCTTCTTCACCAATATTGCACATGGTGAAGTCTATGGATTGATTACCTAAAATCACATTCACATTAGCCAGATTTGCCCTTTGCTTGGACTAATTATACTACTTTTTCTTGCACTGACTTGCATAATGACCAAACTTATGACATAGAACATTGCTTTTGTCATATCTCTAATTCGAATGTTGTTCTTCTTTCCTTGTCTCAAGATGGTTTGAGATTTTCTTTCTCCCTCATGGATTTCAACTCATTCTGAGCTATCTCCTCTATTACTTCCTTGTCTAGAGTTTCCACAACCTCTACCACTTAAGCCCCTTCTAGCATAGTTTCTTCTCCTCTTGCCTCTTGCATTGGCCTAGGATCTGCAATATTGTTCTTGGGAAGATGTAGCAAAACTATTTAGTGCTAATCATGGGTTTGAAGAGAACCCATTAACTCATCCACCATCAATTTAGAGAGGTCCTTTGCCTCTTCAATGGCAATGACAATTGCATCAAACTTAGAGGGAAAACTATGAAAGATTTTCTCCACAATCCTTTATTCCTCTGTGGTTTCTCCTTTTGTCCTCAACTAGTTTAATAAACTAGAGACTCTTGTGTGAAAGTCTAAAATAGACTCACTATATTTCTTATGAAGAGTCTCAAAATATCTTCGAAGCATCTAGAGCTTCACTAATATGACTTTATCAGTCTCTTTGTAGCTTGTTTGGAGGATTTCTCAAGCTTCTATCACATAGTTAGTTGAGCTTCTATTCTAGGAAAACTACCTCTGTCAAGGCTAGCTCAATCAAATTGAAATCTTTTGCATCTTTCCTCGTTGTCTCTCTTAACTGGGTCTTTTGGTGGTTTGTGAGGGCTACAAATTGAGTTGGGTTAGTTGTATCCACAAACCCATTGACCACAAGCTCTCACAAATCATTTGCAATCATGATGGTCTTCATCTTCTTTGCCCAAACATCATAATTTTGTCCATTAAAGGATGGTGGCTACTACTAGCTCTTTCCTTCATCTCTATCCATGTCTCCTACACAATAAAACTCAATACTTAGAAAAATAAATGTCCAAGCTCACAAGGATTTAGGGCCAAATGGTTCTGATACAAACTTATAAATATAAAATAACTCTGATACTAACTTACAAAATAAAATTCTCAAGTACCAAGTATTTGGTAATCACTGGTAATACACAGCAAAAGCATAAACAAATAATGGAGACATGCAATGATTTTATTTTTTCATTAGTGTTTTGGAAATGAAACTACATATTTAAAAAATAATACTAGCTAATGACAATTAGTGATTACAAATTAGATTTGTAGCATTCTAGAGTTGTTCCCAAATACTTAACAATCTTGAGCTTCTTTGAGCTCTCTTACAAACTCCTCACCTTCTCATATCTCTCTATCTCACACATGCTATTCGCTTGGAGCTACATATGCCTAGAGAAATCATTGCTCATCAAGAGCTACAAGACACCTAGAACAATGACTTCTCTTAGCACAAACAAACAAACAACTATTGTTGCATATTTTTTATAACACAGAGAACAAAAAATATTCCTCTACCACTGCACAAATATGGAATCACTCCAAATTACTTAAATTTATGAGCTACACTACTAACATTAGGAAACATTATTTCCTTTTATCTTGGGGTTATTCACACAAAACTTCCCCCTCAAATTCCAAATTAAAACTTACTTACTAGCATTAAATTTTATGAGTTGTTGTTGTTGCAACATCAGGAGCAAGTTAGGGGAAGTGATCCCCAAGTTAATCTTTTGTTACAATCATTTACTGGCTGTATTTACTCTTGGTTGGAACTAACAAGGTAGGTGTGCATTGGTAGGAGTAGATACGCTTAGGAGAAATTGAATTTTCCAACACTATGTATATCAAGGGTTGTAATGGGAAAGAAAATGTTGTGGCTTGGTTTTCTTGTATTTTACTTTTCATGGATAGGTGGTAATGTTGTGAAAATGACATTGATGATCTAGGAGGGAATTGACTAAACTATAATGGTTCAACATTGTTATTACTAATGTTTGATTGTTTCAAGGGATAGAAATTATCTAATGTCAATTCCTTGGTTTTCTTGATCTCCCAAAATATGTGGAAAGTGATCAGTCTACAAATTTTGTCTTATAGATCAAAATTCTTTGTGCTTAGTGAAATGAACTCAATTAAATGGTCTTATTTTATCATAATAATTTGATTTAGATCTGACAAAAAACATTTAAAGACATTGTTTTCTTGTAGGAAAATTTTAAAGATAGATGTTGTAAACAACTTTATATGTTTAAACTTCTTGACATAATGTCTTGAATATCATATTTGTTGTTGTTGGAGGGTTGTATGTTAAATAGACAACATCATTTAGCAATTCAATATGAGAGTGCAAGCCTTCGGTAACCTCTTCAATGAGGAGACCAAATTTAAGGAGTATCTATTCTACCAAAGTCCCTTAGGTCATGATCCCAACCTTGTCCCTTATGGTGTTAGAGCCTTGTATTCAACAATAATTGATACTTGTTGGGCCTATTTAGAATCATTCAACTTCATCAATAGACCAATGACCAATTAATTTGTAGCTTTTTATGACGAAATCCTTTTGATTAAGCAATGTTTATAAGTTTGGAATCAAACACCATTTAATCTTGAAGCATTATTCAAATTAGCATGGACTTTTTTTTAAGCTACATTCTGACTATATAGAATCTTTGAGAGACTTTGTGCTCTATAAATACAAAGTGATAAAGTGATTTACTAAAATTTGTATCAACATTATTTGATAGTTGTAATTTTTTCATGTGTAATTCACAATCTTTCTTTTGTATTCACCCTTGTACATTTTAGGTGTGTATTTGTTTTTGATTGCTTGGGGGCCAAAGCTGAATTTCTTTTGATTAGATATACGAACTAGTGAGACCACATTTAAGAGGGGCCTCATCCTCATTTATGTTTGGAATTAACACCTTACATCTACTTGTGAAATCCTATCTATTTCTCCCCATCTCTCTTCTATATCATCTCTCCTTATGACTCCTGACACCTTATCACTCCATGCACACCTTATCTACTTGTGGCATCCTATCTATTTCTGCCCATCTCTAGTCTATATCATCCCTCCCCATCTCTATTCTATATCATCTCTCCTTATCACTCTGGACACCTTATCTCTCCAACACACACCTGCGTTCACATCTCCATCTCAGATTGCCCACCTACCTGTGCTAATCTGTAGGTCCAATTGTTCGATCATGGCACTGGGCAAACAAATCTCCTTTCTTCGACAAATCACCTAGACTGTCTCGTATCTCTACCCAATGGGCTCTTTGTACTCCTCCATGTCACTGCAGACTACAATGATGTGTCACTGCCCATCCATTTGTTGTCGTTACATCGTGACCTTCCAGGAAAATCATGTTCGAGACAACATATCTTATGTTGTGATTAGAACAATTGACCTCCCCTCAGGAAGGCACACAACATTACCATTACGTTGTTGGGTCATCCCCATTTTAGGTGTGTATTTTCATTTCTTATATTTAATTCAAATAATCTTTGAAAAGATCATTTATTCATATGTTAGATGTGTTTTTGATTAAGATAAATGGGTTTTATTAGGGCCCAAAACCTAAAGTCAAAGAGAAATACAAAAATAAAAAGTCACTAACTGGTCCATAACCAACAACAAAACAACCACAGAAACAGGGCCCAAGCCCACACAACAAAAGAAAAAAAATAGAAATAGAGAAAACCTAAAATACACTAAACCAGAGATTGCATCATCTCCGAATTATTTTGGATCATACTCTTGTTGATGTCTTTGAGCTCATCCATGATAAACCTAGAGGCACTCTTCTCCTTGTTCCTGCTTCTAGTCTACCTATAAGGGCCAATAGTGGTCTGAAGTCCCATACCTTGCAAGTTTGGCTCCTAGATTTTCTTCTTTTGTTTGGTGTTAGAGGGTGGGACACTAGTGGTGGACTAAGCTCTTTGATCTGTCATCATCGTATTGACCTTTTTAAGACCTCGAGCACTGTTATTCATGGCTTCCCTGCTAATATCAACTAGATTCTTCAGATTACCCTTAACCTCTTCCAAGCATATTTCCAACTGACTAAACCTTGCTTCATGATTCATTTTCATGATCTTCACATCTTTTGTAAGTTTCTGTGTCATTCAGTGAAGTTTATCCATTTTTATTGGCATGTGCATCTCAGTAAAAGTATCAACGATGCCTTTAATTCCATCCTTCAACATATTAATCTCCTTATTGATCCAAAGAAAGCAATTCTCTTGGATTTTGATAGAGCTATTAAGGAGAATACCAAAGTTGGAGTCCTTTTGGGTATCCCCCATTTCACCCTATTCAATGTTAATAGGGATGTCCATCTTTATTTACTTCTCATTTCCCTTGGCTTCCCCAGTTTTTCCAATTTTGGACTTTTTTGTATTCGATGGGCCAAAACCGTGTAAATTGGGGTTAGGGGTTTTATACGCACTGACAACCCATCTGGGATGTTTGTTTCTTCTGCTACTACTAGTGCCAGGTGTAATACTTTGTTGGGGTCCCTCCTCCTGAGAAGGATAGTATTCTGAATCATCTGAAACATTGAGGTCCCGCCAATCCATAGCCCTACCAAACTCTTCTTCGTCCATCTCCGTATCAGACACATAATGTACATCAGTGTTAGTTGGAGAATTGTGGGATTTAACTGTCAAAGAGGGTTTAACCCCATGATCCTTAGCATATTTCATGATGAGCATGATTAACCCCTCATGCAAAACAGGGTTATCAATATTTTTGGAGTGATTTGCTAGGCTATTTTCAAGAGAAGATAATAGATAGAAAGGTACAGAAATTCTTTCGTTATGCCTAAAATTGTTTAATATCATAAAGTGCTAAGAGAAAATACTAGCATAATGACAATCAAGAGTAATGTACCTCATAATCACTTCAACCATCTCTGCCCAAAGTGATTTCAGGTCCTTATTGTTATATCTGCCATCCTTAATCTTTCGCACTCTTTTTCTCTCGCTTTCCTTGTCAAAGAAAGCTGCAATAGCTTCTTCCACTACCTTCCTCTCTCTGCAAAACTTCTTTCCTTCCATTTGTGATCCAGTTATCTCTGGAATGAAAGTTTCATCAATTCTAAACTCCACTCCAAAAGTTGTGAGTATGACTTTCTCCCAATCGTTCACAAAATCCTCTATCACTTTTGGGTCATTACCATGAGGCCTGTCGAGATACGACACAAGGCCTCCATCAGTATTCTCCATCCATAGCTCTTTGTTCTTTTCCTATTTCTCGTAGGAAGTAGACTACATTTTGTTTTTGCCACCTCCCATAAGCAGTTTTCCTCTAAAACAATGGATGATGGTACCAAACGCAAACTAGGCAATGAAAAACCAAATACAAAAGAAGGCTCTAGAAACCCTATTTTTGAATTTTAAACTCAAATCCCATGAAAGATCATTATTCATTTGGCAGTCTATCATCATTAATGCGATAAGAATGGCCAATGTATTCGATGTCCTTTCCCGTAAGTTCACACAATTGTATGGGGAAAGTTTCCTTTCCCATCCACCACTGTATGTCCACATAATCCACACCAATGTTCGCTAGGTGGTCCGCTGTCATGTTACCTTCTCGATAAACGTGGGAGATTTTGAAATCATCCAATTTTGTAATCATGATGTGACACTCTTGAATTAAATGCTTGATGTTCCAGCTAGGCTCGGTTTGTTTACTCACACACGTGATGAGATTTAGAGAATCACTCTCAAGCTAGACTTTTTTGAACCCTTATTTAATAGCCATGTGTAACTCAATGTAAGAAGCTTTAGCCTCGGCCTAGTGGTTTGTCTGGGTGCCCAATGGGAGTGCCACCACCAAAAATATGGTAGATGTGTTCCTACTCCTCTAAGATTATTTATTTCAAGTTTCATTTTTTAATTGTATGAGTATCCCTTTTCCTCCATTCTTTTCCACCAAATCTGATATGTCTGAACCCAATTCTTTTAAAAGAACAATTTCTCTTTTATCTTTATCTTTCACTATTTTTCATTCTTGTATTCCTTTTGAACTTTCTAATTAAAATCTTATAGAAAAATGCAAAATCTCCCAATCATATAAGAGAAGAATAGAAAAAAATCAACAATCTGATAAAAATTTATCTATAAATTTTTTCTAATATCTATTGAGAAAGTCAAGCTAAATGTAGCAAACCATCACAATGAAAAATCTATTTCCCAATATATTTTTAGCAAGACTCTACTGGAGAGTGAAGTGGGTATATTTTGTTTCTTGAGTATTATAAGCTAATTCCGTAACAATGGAGGTTGGTGCTTATATAAATTTCAAACATAGAACAATGGCCATGTATCAAAAATACAATGAAGTAATTTAAGGTACCCTAAATTAGTGGTTGACGATATTAACGAATAGCAACAAATTTACTCATCCTTTGAAACTATTTCTCAAGAAAATAAAGTTCTCAATTATCAAACGGTTCCCGTGTCTTGTTTAACTTTCCCTATGTTGCATAGTTGTCTTACCAGGGCCTCTGCAACCATAACATCTGATAAATCAACAAATCCATTTTGTTCAACTTTTAAATCAGATAAATCAACAAATACATTTTAAGGCTTCCAACACATTTCAGATCATGAAACAACAATTGAGAACTTGCAATGCCCACGAGAGCTGTTGCCCCACAAACCCTAGCTGCATTTGGTGCGGCTAACTCTTCTAGAATTGCAGATTCAAATGAGGATGATCACGACTTAGAGACAAAAGAAATCATTATACTCCATGAGATGACATTTCTTCGAGATATTCTGTCAAACAGTTAACAGAATTATTGGTTGCTTAGATATTCAAATCAAATTCTTATTTGATGATAATTTAAAATCCAACTCTTCAATCCATATCTTAAGTACTTTTAGAAACGTGCCCGGTGCAATTGCTCATCAGACGGTAAATTTGACAATGTCTCACAAAAAAAATTGTTGCTAGAACTATTTCCTGTATATCTGCTACGTATATCAAGAGTTGTATGGGAAAGAAAATGTTGTAGCAAATGTTGTGAAAATGGATAGGTGCAAATGTTGTGAAAATTTTCAAATGGATAGGTGCAAATGTTGTGAAAATGGCTAAATTGTCCATCGTTGGTGTTACTAAATTTTGCTTGTTTAAATAGCCAATTGACTTTTTTGCTAATTCCCTTGAGAGAGTTTTAGCAAGACTCAAATTTTTGAAAGCAGAATCTTTATCACCAATTTCAAGAGCTAACATTTCTCTCATTTCAATCCACAATCGTAGGTTTTTGAGAGTTTCCTAACCTATGGATGTTAGTGGTTTCAAACGACTTTGTTAGCATCAACTTGATATACATAATTATCAAGTACAGTATGATTTGATATACATAATTATCAAGTACAGTTTCCTAACCTATGGATGTTACTGAGATACTATACACATTGACTTTAATGGAATATGTGAATAATATGCTAAAGTAAAACCCCAATCATAATCAGAAGGGCCCAACTAGATTAAAGATGATTCTCACAATGAAAATGAGTACTTGATGAAGACTCACATCGATCTATGCATCAGCGTGTTAACATGTTATTTATTTTTTCTTCTTTTGTATAATAGGACATTCATTAAGAACTAGTATCCATTAAGGTACTGGAATTTTGTGTTTCAAATGGTATTCTCTACTCTACCCTATCGTACTCTATCCTAGGGAAAAATATATAATACCCCACCTTAAAGGTTATATTTGCATCGCTTGATTAGACTAGGAAATAAGTGGGAAAGCTAAGGTATGAATATCAGTTGGATGAGACAAAGGACCTGATTATAAAGAAGGACTTGATTATAAATTATGCGACTAAGGAAGAAATTGTTAAAAAGAGAAATGATTGGATGTTGGTGAGAAGAAGAGATTGTCCCTTGATGCTAATTATAAAGGTGCATTTGATAAAATCAAAGACCTTGCCACTAGAATGGGATTAATGCTAAATAATGATAAAATCAAAGACTTGAGGAATTGTGAAATCAATGTTTCAATAGAAGTGTTAACCACAGTGTACAAATTTGTTGGCCTCTAAGAAATCTTAGGCAATCGCTCAGATCAAGTTTACAAGTTAAATGATACTCGTACGTAATGCAGTGTACATGGGTAAACTGCAGCCTTTAAATATTGCCATTCTACCTTTCATTTCTTGAACTTGAAGAGCTACAGCATGGAGACAAATATAGTTAAGGCAAAGGGGTGTCACTTTGTGATGGTGCATGGAGCAACCTTTGGGGGCTGGTGTTGGTATCAAGTTGCAGATCTTCTTCTCAAAGCGGGCCACACTGTATCTTCCATTGACATGGCCAGTGGAGGTATAGATCCTACAAATGCCGACACAATTTCTTCGTTACAAGAGTACAATCAGCCACTCACAGACTTCTTTACAGCTCTTCCTTCTGAAGGGAAGGTATGAATTTAGTGAAAAGTTTTAGAAGTTTTGGTTTGTTTAGGTGTTTCATAATGAATCTGATTTTAGTTCAATCATCTAAATATTTTTTTTGAAAAGTTTAAGTGAATTTTTGGTTTGTTTAGGTGGTTCATTCTAAACCATAGTAATAGATGAGTTCTATTAGATAAACAAATCTGATTTTAGCAGAACAACCTAAACAAATTTGAAGAATAGCTTGATCTAAGTTTTTATTTGTTAAGATGATTTATGTTAAATTATACTAATAAATGAGTTCTGTTGGAGAAACAATCTGATTTTAGATGAACCATCTAAACAAATCAAAACTTAAAATGTACTATTTAAATTCAAAAGTATCCATTTGTCATCGATACCAAGGATGCCAACTAATTTGTAGCTGTATGTCTGTTAAGGTTATATTGGTTGGCCACAGCGCTGGTGGATTCAATTTGAGTTTTACCATGGAGCGTTTTCCAGATAAAATTGCTGCAGCTGTATTTGTTACCGCCTTCATGCCCCTCAGCGGAACAACTCTCTCTGAGTTGATGAACGAGGTTTAATGAATTCTTTATCTTTCTACTAATTCCTGCACTGCTAACAATCTTTAAATTACAATACCATTTCTCTGAAAGTATATATTGAACAGATCGTATCCATAATCGGAGGCTTCGGAGACTCTACATTTTACTATGCAAATGGGAAAGAGAATCCAGCAACATCCTTCAAGTTTGGCACCCAGTTTGCGCGAGAATTTTTATCACAGAACAGTCCTTCTTGGGTAAATCACTTTAGAACAGAGACAGTTTGGTTGCAAATTACAAAAATATAATTGATTAATTGGCTGTGAATTATTCTGCTATTATGAAATTTCAATTGATGGGTAGATTAATATGGCACTAAATGCAGGGTCTGACGTTGTGGGAATCGCTGGAAAAGAAATCTCCAATATGGCAAGAACCTCTTTTGTATACAGCTAAAAACTATGGAAGTGTTAGGAGAATATTTGTTGTGTCGAAGGAGGATAAGGTTATTGTGGAGGCGTTCCAGAGAAAGATGATTGCAGGGAATCCTCCACAAATGGTATACGAAATTGAAGGATCTGATCACACCGTATTCTTCTCTAAGCCTCTTCAACTGGCTGAGGTGCTCATGAAAATTGCTAATACGAGTGTGTGAAAGTGAAGCAATCTGCTGCAGATGGATTTTAGTATAGTTTGTAATATCTAGAAATCTTCGAATATACTTGTCAGATACAACTTAGTAATGGTTATCTTCAACTCCCTAGGCTAAATTCCTCTTGTTTAAAATAGTTAAGAAATTGTAATGGTTCTTAATACTGCAAAGGTGAAATTTGCATATCTAGGTCATTTTTATTTTCTATTGTGTATATTTTGTTATAATTATATATTAAAAAGATTTTAATATTGTATCAGATTGACTTTATTTTATTTATTTATGTATTTAATTATTTAATTATTATTTAGTTTTGAAAGAGTTCATGGGTATGGAGGTGATCTCATAGGAATAATTTTGTTTTTTCGAAATTTAAAATTTAAAATTCAAATTTGATTTACTCAGTCTTTTTATCTTTCTATTTGGGTCATCTTGTTTATGCATCTTTTAACACACCAACATGGCTAGAATATATTGTTATCTCTTGAAATATAATTATTGTCATTAAGATTTCTAGTCAAATTTTAAGGATTTCTAGATTGCTTTCTATAACAACAAAAAATATCAAATTAAAATTGATTTTAAATTTCTAATTTATTAGTAATTCAAATTTAATTTAGCTAAGTTAACTTGAAAATATAAATACAATATAACTAGCTATATTATTCATTTCCTTATTAGTTTAAGAAAAAGAACATTAATTAAAAATGAGGGTAATGAGAGAAAATTCAAGTTGAGTTTTCTTGAGTACTTGCATTTGATTCCTAAGTTATACAATTTAATTGAACAACCCCTAATAATAATATATTTTCCTAACCAAAATAATGTAATCTTCAAAGGAACTTAAAATCGGGGGAACTGAAATGAGAAAGAATGATGAGATTGGGAAGGGGGCCAAGAACTTCTTTACTTCTCTTCATTTGGCGGACTTTGGTCTGTATAGTCAATCTCAGAATGCCATCCTTGACAATATCCCTCCAACTATTAGCAAGGATCATAACAAGGTCTTGATAGCCATCCCTTCTGATGAGGAAGCTAAAAATTAAGTCTTTTCTTTTGATGGGAACAAAGTCCCGGGCCCGGATGGTTTTCCGTTATTCTTCTTCCAAACCTTCTAGGACATCCTCAAAGCTGATGTTGTTAAAGGTGTGCAGGAGTTCTTTGGGGATAGAATGATCTTAAAGGAACTTAATGTTACCTTCCTAGTTCTGATTCCTAAATGCCCCAGAGTTGATTCTATGGATAACTTCAGACCGATAAGCTTATGAAACTCTTTTTATAAACTAATTTCTAAAGTGGTTACTAGCAGGTTGTTAAGGATTCTTCCTCTGATCATTTCACCCCAACAGAGTGGATTTGTTCCAGGCATACAAATCCTTGACTCTATCATTGCTATCCATGAAAACATTCATTCATTGGTGGATTCGAAAAAAAAAGGATTTCTGATGAAGCTGGATTTCTCTAAAGCCTATGACCGAGTGGATTGGAGTTTCTTGAGTAAGGTGCTAGGTGCTTTTGGATTTGGAGTGCGATTCATTAAGATGATTGAACAATTCATCTCGACCCCTTCTTTTTATGTCATTGTCAATGGGGTGCCTTCCACTTTCTTCAAACATTCTAGGGGTATGATGCAAGGGGATCCTATATCCCCCATACTCTTTATCATCTTGGCTGAATGTCTAGGTAGATTTATCAGCAACTCTATTTCTAAGGGGCTACTCTGTGGTATTTTGCCTTCTTCTGGTTTTAGAGCTTGCACTCATCAACAATTTGTTGATCTTACCATTTTAATGGGATCATTCACTATCAAAGAAGCTTCCAATATGAAGAACCTTCTCAACACTTATAGTAGGGCTACTAGTCAAACCATCAATTGGGAGAAAAGTTCTATTTTCTTTTTCAATACCCTAGAAGACAGAAAAATTAGAATGGTTTCGATCCTTGGTTGCCAAATTGGTAAGCCTATTGCTATCTACCTAGGCCTCCCATTGGGATTGAAACCCTTGGAGTTATTCTGGAATAGTCTTGTTGATAGATTCAGTAGAAAGCTAGCTGGTTGGAAAGGGACCCTTCTTAGTCAAGCTTGGAAAGTCCAACTCTTAAAATCTTCCCTCCAGAGTCTCTCAGTGTATGCTCTAAGCCTTTTTAAAATCCTTGGCAAATTTGCTGATGTCATTGAGAAAATCTAGAAAGCCTTCTTGTGGTCAAGAGTGGGGGAGAAGAAGAAAATGTCTCTCATAGCATGGGAAAATGTTTGTAAGCCTAAAAAGAAGGGGGGCTTGGGTCTTAGGAATATCATAACTTTGAACAAAACTCTCCTAGCAAAACAAATCTGCAGAACTTATCATGAAAAAGGAGAATGGAAGGATATCTGGAAGGCTAAGTACTTAAGGAAAGATCCCACCATCGAGGAATTCCTCGTCTCAGATTAGATACCAGGTGGGTATTTCATTTGGAATAGTGTTATCCAGGCTAAAGGTATTGCTAGTCTCGACAATGTCTAGGCCATTGGTGATGGTAGGAAGGTGGACTTTTGGGATGATGCTTCGATTGGAGGAGCCCCTCTTAATAAGCTAGCTTCACATACACTCATCCAGAATTGCAAGGAGAAGATAGGTACCAAAGTGGCTGATTATTGGAAAGATCAAATGTGGGTGGACCTCAGACCCATTGATCCCAAACTCAAGCAGGTAAACTTAATGATCAACAATGTGATCTTGAATTCCAGAAGGGAAGACCATATGATGTGGTGTGGAACTTCATCTAGAAATTATTCAATCTTCTCTATTGTCCTTTTACTAGCACATTCCCAAGATCCTATTCCATGTTGGGCCAAGGCTTGGTATCCAAGGTTGACTCCCAAAATCAACATCTTTTTGTGGATCCTTCTGCAAAACAAGATTCTTACTATTGACAACTTAAGAAAGAGGGGCTTTTGTTTCCCTAACTGTTGCTACCTTTGTCTTAATAATGAGGAATCTATGAACCACATCTTTTTACACCGTCCTTAGACTACTCCTATTTGGGGGATGTTTTTTCAAATGTGGGGGCTGAATTGGGTTTTCCAAGAGGAGATACATGATTGTTTCAGAAGCTAGCATTATTCCACCAATAACATCACCTTAAGAAATTTTTGGAAGCTCTCTTTTGCCCATATCCTCTGGGGGATATGAAAAGAGAGAAATAATAGAATATTCTAAAATGATACTAACACCTTTGAAATGGTTTGGGTTAAGATAAAAAATAACTGTGTTGAGAATGTAATGGCTAGGGGAGTGCATAGTTGTACTAGTAAGGGGGACTTTGATGTTCTCAAAAGATGGAATATCCCAACCTCTTTGAGCCCTAACATCTGCCAAATTAATAGAATCTTGTCTTGTTGGTCCTTTCCTCCTAATGAGTGGTTCAAGGCCAACTTTGATGGGGCGGAAAAATGAAATCCAGGTCCATCTGGTTGCAGTAGTGTCATCCAAAATGGGGCTGGGTTTTGGACTAAATTGGTGGCCTATCCCTTAGGTATTCAAACCAATCATATGGTGGAAGTTATAGGGGCATTTCAATCTATTAAATTGGCCTCTAATTTAGGGGTCAAAATGCTTTGGTTGGAAGGCAACTATACAAACATCATTAACTACCTTCTCAGTAATCATCAACCTTCATGGACTATCAAGAACATCATTAAGTTAGCCAGAGAGCTGATTCAGGGGTTTCAAAAATGCCACATCATACATGTCTATAGAGAGGCTAACCGGAGTGTTGACTGGGTTGCCAATGTGGCAGTATGGAGCGAGATAATTATTGCCTAGAAAGGCAAAGGGGAGCTACTGAGTGTGGCACGTGAAATCTTAATTTATGAAAGATTGCATGGTAAGTAGGGACAAATTTGATATCATTCCCAAAAGTGTAAGTAGATGTTGTGGCAACATGCGCTTGTTCTGCAGGGTATCGAGAATGAAGTACAACAATCATTGTAGGTTAACTTTGCATTCTTTATGGGCATTTTTATCCCTCTTCAAAAGTAGCATCAGAAACTCCTACAAAATATGAACCGGTTATCATTGAGAGTCTGATGTGAAGAAAGGAATCAGGTGGGAGCTGCACATTATTTATATCAACAGGATCATGGGGGTTAAACGAAAGAGAACAGAGGCTACCACCATTGAGAAATGAAAGAGTCATTTGCAAGTCTGGGCTATCCTTCAAGCTTCCAAGATGACATATTTTATGGAAAATATGCAGGAGAAATGATCCAAAATCACAAGAATCTTCAAGAAGGGTTGGAATGAAGCGATGTAAACCATTGGAAACAAGATGGTCAAGGTGATCGAAACTATGATTGCAGAAGCAACTGCTCTTCTGATGGAGGGCATCAAGTTTTACAGGGACAGAAAGATATGAAACACTTCCGTTAAGAAATTTCCAAAGAATGAGGAGGAAAGGGCTAGACTGGTGAAGGGTAGCCATACCTACTTTTCACCAAAGGTAATTAAGTTAATTTGGAGAAGGGTTTTGCTTTCTATTATGGAGTTTATCACGCTTGATGGTAGATACACTAGGGTTTACAGCTACCACTTTGCTTTACTTAATCATTTTAAGCATAAAGATAAAATTTCTTTTCCATATTATCTTTTATGTGCCCTTAATGCGGGGATCAAGGATGCAATTTACAACCCTAGTATTAACCCTACCATGCACAAAGGTTTGATGGTGATTCTGTATAATCACATCAAGAACATGACTGTCTAGTTGAATATAGCTGAGATTTCCTAATCAGATGAGGATTTTGATGACTCTGATGAGGAGGAAGGCGATGGCTATATTACAGAAGCTAAGACAAAGGACGACCCTCAAATTTTTTTGGTCAAGAAGAGGAAATAAAAAACAAAGTAGGGGAAACATAACAAAGGGTTTTCCAAAAAGAAGTAGAGAGGGGAGGATGATAGTTGGTGTGAGGAGGAATAAGGGACTGATAATGACATGGACACTAGAAGTGAGGGGGTCCAAACCCTTGTGAGACCGAAGCAAAAAAAGAAGACTTCTAAAAGAAAGGAGGCAGACACCAAGGACCGGTCGCCTCTCAGGATGGATTTAAAGGAGAAGGGATTAATGGGGGAGGACATGGCAACAAAAGAAGCTCAGAGCTTTGAGGATAGGGAGGTTAGCCTGGAAGTTAATCTTAATACTACTGGTTATAAGAACCAGGAAGAGCATCACTTCAGTATTGATCTCTACATCAATAATGGAATGGAAAGCCTAAAATAGGTTCTTAGCTGGGTGCATAAGGAAATTGAAGGCATCAAAAACAAGAAAGCTCAAGAAGTAGGGAAAATCAAGAAATTACAAGCTTTAGGCTTCGGAAAGTTCAATTCCCTTCCGGAATGTCTCAGTGAGCTCACCAAGGTGATTGGTAATGATGAGGAGATTATCAACACCAATCGCAATAACTTTCTTGGCCTGGAAAACCGAGTAGGAGAAACTGAAAAAGAGACTTGATGGTATTGAGAAAATGCTCAAAAAAATAGGGGAGAAAAGCCACAAGATTCTGAAGGTTTCCTTGGGCAACATGAAAGCCCTTATCTGCAAGTTGGAGAACTACCAAGGGGATAAGGTCACGATGGGAATTATTGATGTTAAGGATGACACCCTAGATGATAGGGACATGGGGCTAGGAAGAAGAATGAGAGAAAGCACTAAAAGGATGCAAATCCATAGTAAGGAAATCGAGGAGATTAAGCGGGCATCAGACAATATGGAATAGATGGAGCTTGAAGCGGCGGAGATGCTTCACAAATTAACCTAAGCTTGGACTACTATTAGTATTTTTTGGTCTATAATCTGTGTTCTCTTTTTTGCTGGCATTTGGTTCGTCGTCTGTCTTTCCTTTGTTTGCTATCTTTTTGTTGTGTTGTAATGTTTATCTTTTGATTTTCTAACTATACTAGGTTTCAGGGGCCCATCAAAACCTATTTTCCCATAATAAAAAACACTCATATTTTAGGTTATAATTTAATAATTATATAGTATATGACATACAAATTAGACGTTAAATTTCATAGATAGAGCATCAACATTTAAAGTAACCATTGTTTCATCTAATGCTTGTAATTGAATTATTGATAGATATAATTTAGTTTTGTTGATTCTTTTGATACAAGTCGATCAAGTAAAATCAACAACACTCTACTTCCATTATAAATAATTGATCAACTCCAAAGTACCTTTCTACAAATTGTTGAAATATTGAAGTAGCCAAGTGGTCTTTATGATTTGTTTAACAAGGAGCCTATGTTGCTAAAATGGCAAGATAGACAATTCTTACACTTAGAGTTAAATGTATTCAAATAATAGAGTTTTTAAAATATTTTAATTAAAAGATTCTAATCTAGTTAAAATATACCAATTTTTTTAAAGAAAATATGAAATGAAGTTAATTTTTAAAGGAATGAATAGTAAATTTAGATAGGCATTAGTGCTCTTAGTTTTATCCCTAATTATAAATGGTCTAATGAAATTCAAACAACCTATAATATATTTTTCAATATTTAGTTCAATCAAAAACATTATAAATATACAATTTTGAGCATTTTTAATAAAATATGCGAGTTTGATGAAGAAAACCACCATATTATATACATATTTTTAACA
>NC_081405.1:249997234-250012234 GCF_030272615.1 Cryptomeria japonica
ACCAAGTCACTTGGGGAAAACACATAAGTAATTATTTAGAACATGTCAAGAACTTCATGGGTTAAGTGATCATACGCTTGGCCTTCCTAGGGAAATAAAAGACTTAAAACCTAGGATTTTTTAGCAATACTTAGGAATATCTTGCATATTGAAATAACCTTTACAGACGGTAATTCCTAACACAAGGGGCAAATAATCAGATGACAAAGGACCCTTTTGATTATTACTTAAGACATGGACACCTGCTATCATAAGTAATTATTTAGAACATGTCGAGAACTTCATGGGTTAAGTGATCGTACGCGTGGCCTTCCTAGGGAAATAAAAGACTTAAAACCTGGGATTTCTTAGCAATACTTAGGAATATCTTGCATATTGAAATAACCTTTACAGACAGTAATTCCTAACACAAGGGGCCAATAATCA
Source organism: Cryptomeria japonica (assembly GCF_030272615.1). Taxonomy (NCBI): domain Eukaryota; kingdom Viridiplantae; phylum Streptophyta; class Pinopsida; order Cupressales; family Cupressaceae; genus Cryptomeria; species Cryptomeria japonica. The sequence continues at coordinate 249,997,661 of NC_081405.1, forward strand.
GATGACAAAGGACCCTTTTGATTATTACTTAAGACATGGACACCTGCTATCATAAGTCAACAATGAGAAGTAGCGTAGCCTGGGAGAACTAGAAGGAGAACCTAAGACAAAGATACAACCCTTATGAACCCTAAAACCCTAACCCCAAGGAGATAGGCATTTCATAAAACCAAATTTTTAACCATATACAATAAAAGGAACCAGGAAGAGAAAGAAGAAGATAGCTTGAAAGACTATCACTGTTATTTCTAACAGCAAGTCTTCAAATGAGCCAATTACTCCTCCGAAAATAAGGAAGCCAATTCAAAAGTGGAGGAGGGTTTCCCAGAAAGATTATGTTGAAACATCTACCACTGAAGCTCATCCTTCTATGAGAAATTCCCCTACTACAATGAACCCATCCTCTAAGGAAAACCCAATTCCTCAAGAGCAAGCCTCGTAGAGGGACATCCTTGCTGAACAGGAGAGGGAAAATGCAACTACAAATAGGGAAACTACTCCTACAAAGAGAAAACCTACTCCCACGAAGAGGGAAATTGCTCCTACAAAATAACAAGTACGGGAAACTACTCCCACAAAAGGACTAGCTTCTAGAGCTCCCAAGAGACCTAGAAAACATCTAGAGGGGAGTCATTGACTCAAGTAGAGCAACAAGAGACAATGGCAACTTCCCCTCTTGCTCCTAAAATGATAGCAAAGGAATTGCAACAAGTGGTTGAAAGGAAGCTAGAGGAGGCTACAAAGAGACCAACTAGGAAGACAAGGAGCCTCCACTAGGACCTATTAGAGTTTTTTGAGGGGTCCTTTATGAATGACAACATCATAATTTCCTTCCATGACAATGAGGTAGGATGCATAGATGCAATTACCAAGGAGAGGGGGTGGGATTTTTTTTACTCCTTCTATGGAAATAGGGATAAACCTGTTCTAGTGTCAAACCCTTGGACACTAAATCTAGGGAAGCTAGTTGTACCTATTGTTTTTGTAGAGCCAATGTTGATAAGGGAGCTAGCTAATGCATATGACCCCCCAAGAAGGACTATGAGATCAAAAGATGGTTATTTCGTATTGGACATATCACACAGGGCTATTGTAGAGTGTTTTGGTTTAGACAAGTCTTCCCTCAAGGAAATCAACATAGGTAATTTGGAAAGAAATTGCCATTATAAAAAGGAAAGATATAGAAAGTAATTCATCCCTCATTTTATGAAGAAACTACAAAAATTCACAGAATTATATCCTTCCATCAAGGAGGGAGCCCTTTAAATTAGAATTCTTTGAGCCCTATTTTGTCAAAACCTACTATGCATTAGGGTAGGTTCTTGGAGTATACTGTGGGCTAACTCAAATGTCCATTGATTTCATGATGATTGTCATTAATATCCAACACCCTGCAATAAATTAGTTATATGATTTTGCAGCCATAATCCATGATAAGCTCCATAAAGGGTTAATGGGAACAAAGAATAAAAAAGAAAAGTTAGAGTTCATACACTATTCTTTGTTGTGTCATATGATTCTTTACCAAAACAAGGCTTATTGAGGTCCAGAATTAACAACAAGGACAAATAATCCACACGCAGGTCTTCCATTGTCAATAAAAATATGGACTCAAGTGTGGGACAAAGGATCTAGGTTTGGAAATTACTCAATTTTCTTTGATCACTTTGTCATGAAAGTATTGTCAACGCTTGGAGTGAGGCTACCTTGGCTGCCAAGGAATATTATCAAAAATTTGAGGATAAGAAGTTGCAGGGGTGAAGGAGTGGTATATCTGGAAGGATCCCTCATCCACAATTTTGGAGATTACTTTTTGTATGGCAACTACACTATTATCACAAGTTCCTATGGATAAGAAAGGGAGACTCCTCCCTAGGGTTGTCAATTTTGAAGAATTCACTATAGGATGTGACACCTTGGAAAAGGTGCAAGATTTATTGGTAAGAAATTCCAAGTTGAATGTTACCCAAGCTCGACATTTTGATCCTGACGAATGTATAAATGACCTCACAAATAAACAAGATAAAAGAGAAGGGCTATTTGCACTCTTTTGTTCAGCAGGAAGACCTAGTAAGAAATGCCCTCCCCGTTGAGGCAAAGAAGCACAAGAATAAATGGGAGCTCATGAATAAGCTTGAGCGAGAGAGAAAATAGGAGGATCCAAATTTTGAAGGTTTCTAGAGGGAATTCCAAACTGATTTTTCTAGAATGTCCTTCATGGTTGGGAAAGCAAATGACATAATAAAGATGGAGATGGAAAGAAGGGATGCCAAGAACAAAGGGGTTAAGATTGAGACAAGGCCTATAAAACCTACCCCTAGAGCACACAAAGTGAAAGGATATATAGTAACAGTTGAGAAGAAACCTCCTAGTACTTTTGGGTAGGCAACTGAATAGGTTAGGAGAGTTGAAAAGGGAAAGGGAAAGATGTCCAATTTTGTAAATATCCAGGTAGATTTTGATACAAGTATGTCACCCCCTTCTCCCCCTTGAGAGACATTCCATCAAGATGAGGCTACTGAGGATCTAAATGACTCAAATAGAGCCATTGTTCTAATTACAATCCCTGATGAGGAGGCGGATGATGAAAGGATAATTTCCTCAAGGAATTTTGTAGTAGATTATAATTTTGTGGACTCTCACAAGTTCAGATCTTTTTGGCTAAGAGAAAAATTAAAGGATTTATCTGATGAGGAGATCATAAATTTTTATAGGAATAGCTTCAATTGCACCCCTAAGGAAGGTAGGGATATGATTAAAAACAACGACATGCTTCTTGTACCGGGTTGGGATTTTGAAAAAATCTATTTAGTAGATCAAATTATGCGACAAAAGGACCCAAATTTTGTAAAAGAGTTCAATGACTATGGGTCTCGGATGAATATAGGCATAAAGGATTTTTCTCTATGGTCAAGGGCCCCTAATGTTCAAAAGCCTCTAGTTCGGCAAGGTGGATAACAAAAGATAGGGGATGCAGTGATTAGGACCCTTGAAGACACCATTGCATTAGAGGTTGTGGCCATCACCTCACATGCAGTCCAGTTTGCTCAACTAGAAGTTGATGACATTGAGAAAAAACACTTATGAATGAAAGATATGCATTTGGCTCTCAATGCAAAATACATCAAGTTATTCATTAAAAATTGTGTATTGAAGGAGCAAATAAATAAGGTGACTGCAGATTGTTCAAGAGGAATTAGGCCTGAAGAATTGGAGAGAATGAGTAAAGAATTGCAAAGAGTTAAAGATGAAGCTGAAAATATTTATTTTGAAATCAAAAGAGATTCAATTTTGAGGATTTTCAATAAGATTATTTATAAATTAGGTGAAATTCATTCTTCATATTCTTTAACATCTTAGCTCTTAAGTTAGCTGGATGAGATTATTTGATTCTTTCAGCCAATAAGATTCACTTGGCTACAAAAGAGCCAATAGTTGAAAGAGGTCATGCTGGCAGTAAAAAATGAGGCCCAACCACCCCAAATTGTTAGGGTTACATGGAAAAATTATAATTTACTGACCAAGGAGTTGTCCAACATAGAAGAAGAAATGAAATCAGTGTTGGGAATGATCAACTCCTTCTAGGTGCTTAAAAAGTGGCATGTCCCCACAATTTTGATAGAAGATGGATTGATTAGGAAGGTAGACCAGATGTATGATAGATACCTTTTTTAATATTATTGACAAGATCATGAAGGTAGACCAGATGTACAATAAATTTTCCTTGGGCGCTGTAGTGGTACCCGTGCCTAAAACAAAGGAAGCAATAGGCAAGTTGCAAGGTTTGAGGGATTTTTCTTGTTTGGTTGATGAAATAGAAGATTTATATAAAAGGTATTGCTCCTTGGAAGAGGAGCAGTTCAAGGAAGAAGATTATCCATGACCTTTCTTTTTGACTGAGATTTTGTGTAGATTGCTAATTTTGAGGAGGACTGATCTCCAAGTTGCATACTGCCAGATGCCAAGATGTACTTTAGATCCTGACAAAAGCATGTGTCAAGGTACCAATGAAGAATATTTTGCAGACCTGCAATCCAAAACTTCCAGGATGGTTTCTACCCAATTGCCTACATTTAATGAAGCTTATAATATTGCATGCATGTTGACAAGGACAAAATGGGCCTTATGGCAAATTGTAATGATTTGTACTTTTGACATGTGTCTTCTTGATCTGAAGCTTGTTTTTCTCCCTTGTAATATAAAAGGAAATTCAGGGACAAGAAGAATGATTCTAAAAAAATTTTTTAGTATGTACTAGGATAGCTTTGAAGCAATATATTGATAATTAGTCTTTTATAGATTTTTAGGATAGCATTGTATCATGAATGTATCATGTTATACTGAAAATCAATACAAGGGACATTCATTTTCTTTCTCAACTCTGTTATATGGTGTTGTATGAATTTCTATGTCAATGAAATTTTCAATTTGTCTTCTTCTATGGAGAATGTGTATATGTTGATAGGCTTCATTTTAAGTAAATGAATTAAATTCTATCTTGAATACCGCAATCTTTATGTGAGAGGTTTTGTGAGGAAGTCAATGAATATATTCTCAATCTGAATATCTTAAGCAAGTCTTGAGTGTTTAGTATTGGATTCTAACGCTGATACTGTGATATTATCTATTTTTAAACCTGTTGTTTGACTCTATATCTCCCTCAAACTAGCACTGGTCATACTTTTCTGGGTTTTTAGATAATTTCAACATTCTTATTTCACCTTTTATATTTCTTTTTCCAGCTCTTCTACATTAGGAGTAGAATAGATTAGAATTAGTTTTCAATGCAAGCATAGTAATAAAAACTAAGGTTCAAGATAGAATTTATAGTATATTTTACTTTTCCTTGGTATATTTTCATTGAAAGCATCTCCTAAAACACTGTGATGTTTGTCCATGTAAAGTTAAAATATTGTGGAATATTGCAATAGGGATACCCACCTAGGTCCTACAAAGCCTAAAGAGTAGAAGATTGCCTCCTCTGTGCTGAATCTTGTTTGTTGGCCAAAACCAATCATCAATGTGTCGATGAGTTAGTGGCAATTTCTCTAGGATCTAGGATTTATTGATTTGGGAACCAACAAATTCCTAGCCTAACTTATGAAACACTATTTTTCACATTCACAATAATTATGCTACTAACAATAAAATATGTTGTATTAAGAAAAATATTTGACATAACTATTAATGGAATTCCTAGAAATATTTATCTAATATATTATTAGTAGAAAATAAAAGTGTGCATCTAGTGATATACAACTCATGGAAATATAGCAAAAATAATTGGAGACAACCTTGAAATCTATAACTAAAAATTTTGTACATTATTTATTAAAATAAATATTGCACAAGAACTACAACAATTAGAGACCTATAAATTTTTGTTGTATCTTTTATATTACATAGAATAGATACATCTATTGTTACATAAATTCCCTCCCATTAGTCTTATTGGTGCCCCAACCTATTCTCAACCTTGATCTCTAGGAAATTATGAGTTTCTATGCTCAAGATTGTTGCAAGGTTGGCCAATGAACAAGAACAATTGAAATATAATACCCTACATTTTCATTTTTGCAAATCCAAGGCGAGTAAACCAAATTGATATATTTGAAACAAAATTAAAAAGTTAAAAAATAAAATTAAAATTAAAATTTAACATAATAAAAAACAATATAAAAAATATAAGAAAACTTAAAAAACATAAAGAATAAAAAAAATAAAAAATTTTAAATAACAAATTAAACTCTAATATTTTAAAGTTTAAAATTAGAGTTTGAAGAGGAAACAAAAATTGAAAGGAATCCAAATACAAAATAAATGCTTCCAAATGGTAAATCTAAGAGGAGAGATGATGCTAAAATAAGATATTTAAGGACACCAAAAATACTTGGACAAATGGCACTTCATAAAGCCACTAAATGGGGACACATGGATATGGTCACAATTTTGTTGTATTGGGGAGCTCACCCACTTACAAGTCAAGATTAACCAACACACTCAAAGCGTTGACCGCTTAGAGTGGCTAGTGGGGGGCCCATTCAACCCGTTTCTTTTACTGGCTGCTATTTATGTTTCCCCAAACTGTCTCTTGTTTCCATTTCTCCAAACAATTCCTTAAACTGTAATACACAACAGTCACCTATCCACATAATTCTTGCTCAAATATCAAATCAAATTCAAATCATCTTTGGCACATTGCAGAAGTTTAATGGATTTACAGAAATAGATAGCCTCAAATGTATGTGGTACTTCATTTGTCTAGACACTGGTTGTAATGTGCAATTCCAAATATTTATCTCAAACTCATAGGCATAGGAATAGAGACATTACCAAGTTTCTAGCAGCCACAGATGTAAAATTGGTAGAAGAAAAGTGCACAAGTGTTAATTTGTCATAATGTCTTCACTAATCCTCCTTAAGTCTATTCTTAATCTCAAACTTGTAATATACCTTTTCTGAATTGCCATGCAATTGCAATGGTGTAGATATTATTGTAAAATCACCTTCTTTCTTGTATGATTATTCTAGATCTAATCCCCATCCTTGCTTGTTTGTTATTGCCTCTTTATATCCATCCATTGGATTTCGAGGTTTATGTCTCTTCTTTGTGGTTGTAACCCTTGGAGAAAGTCATGTCTCTTGCTTCTAGATTGTAACTTTTGTAACTAACCAAAACCCTTTCTTGCTTAATCACCTTGCAAACTAATTATTTCTTTGTTTTGGAGAAAATCACATGCTAGAAGGATGTTCGATCAAAGGCAATTATCACTTAATATGTATCTTTTAATTCCTCTCTCCCACAATCTATTAAGGCAACTATGGACTATCTATTAAGATCATCATTGGTGCCTAGCGAAAGAAATCGTGAAGTCTTAAATTAGTAAGACGATTTCTTATTGAGTCTCATTGTTTAGTCAAGGCATGGCATCCTTCCACACCAATTCAAGATCAACAAAGTGATCAAATAATACCTTCATGTAGTACAAGGAAAACCCCACACACTCATTCAAATACTCCATCAAATGTGCAACAAACACCATCTTCAATTGGTACTCTTAGTGCTAGACCATCAATTCCACACTCTAGATGCTTAAGTGACATGTCAAACCCTACACTAGCAAGCTTGAGAAGAAAAAATGGTGAAGTTTAAAAGATATTTATGAGAAAAATGATGGTGAAAATAATATAGGTTTGAGTTCTCTTTTTGCCTTATACTCACACGTAGAAGATCCAATTCATTTTGAAGATTCTATTAAGGAAGAAAAATGGGTGTATGCAAGGGATGAAGAAATATACGCTATAGAATTGAATCAAATATAGGTTTTAGTGAGCCATCCACAAGGAAAAGACGTGATAGGAGTAAAGTGGATTTACAAGACAAAATTGAATGTAAATGGTGATGTGCAAGAACACAAGGCTTGTAGAAAAAGGTTATTCACAATAACCTGGGGTAGACTATAATAAGATATTTGCACCTATAGCCCATTTAGACACTATGAGGACAATAATAGCCATAGCAGCTCAAACAAGTGGGTAGTATATCAAATAGATTTGAAATCAGCTTTCTTGAATGGCTTTTTAGAGGAAGAGATCTATGTGTAGTAACCACCTAGGTATGAGATTATAGGCAATGATAACAAGGTTTACAAACTCAAAAAAGGAACTCCATGGACTTAAATAAGCCCCAAGAGCATGGTATAGAAATTGACTCTTTGGTGATACCACAATACTAGGTTACACTTTGTGGCCAAACTTGACACTGAAATCAATATTGTTCAGAAGTGACATTTACTCTATAATGCATAACTTATTTTATAGCGAGAAGGAAATTCTAATTTTTAAAATACAAATTTGTCACACCAATATATAGTGGATGGATATTTTTTCATTATCTTCGTTACATTTATTTTTTCTCTTTAATTTTTTATTTCAGAGTAATTTTAGTTTGGACAGAGGTGTATTTCATAATGCATAATTTTTTTGGTATGTATTTGAATTAACTTCTTCTTTTTTTGTTGAAATGAGGATATCAATACCTAGGGAAAATATATTTTTGTAAAACATTTTGTCTATTTTTCAAATTTTCAACATGTGTGAAACACAATTCTTAATGTTAGATGAAAAACCTATATTCGAAAGAAATAAAAACCATAAATATATTAATGAAATTAAATATTTTAAAATTTATACTTTTTGGAAAGCTTATAATAAGGAATACATACTTAAAATAACAAAACTTTTAAATGAATTCATTTGACCTCCAAAAAGCTAATGTAAAGGTGGTTTTTTATCATTATTTTAATAGGTGCAAAGGAGACTCCATTGCATGCATGATTTAAAAGTAGAAAGATTCTATCTAATTGATTTTTATCTAAGAGGATTTGGTCTAACTCTCTTCAATTAATTACTTCAAATGGGACCTATCAAGGCTTAAATCATTACCTTTTCTAAAAAATGTATGATTTTGGCAAAAATTAGGATGTACAAAAAAATGTAACCCAGTATTGTAGGATCACCCTCTTATCTTTTACAAAATAATTTGAATAGGTGCAATAGTGAGCCTAATTTCTATACCAAGATTAATCAACAATGTGAGATCATAATTATTTTCTTATAGGTCAATGACTTAATATTCATGGGTGGTTTATTAATTGGTATGTTCAAATCAGCTACGAAGAAAGAATTTGAGATGACTGATTTGGGTTTAATGAGATGCTTTCTTGGCATTGAAGTAAATCAAAATGAGAAATGTATAATTAATTCACAATATAGGTATGCAATTGACATTTTAAAATGTTTAACATGATTAATTGCAAAGTAGTCTCAACTCTTATTAACACAAGTTTGAAATTGAGAAAGGATGATAAAGGATCTAAAGTTGATTCAAGTTTGTAAAAAAAAACCTATTGGTAGTCTCATGTATTTAACAACCACAAGATCAGACATAATTTTTGTAGTTATCCTTATTTCAAGGTTTATGGAGTCTCGAAAAGATTCACATTCGCAAGTAGCCAAAATAATTTTAAAATATGTTAGTGGAACAAGGAACTATGGAATACTCTACTCAAGGTGAAATGATTTCAAGATGATAGGATACAATGATAGTGATTGTGCAAGGAGTATAGATGATATGAAGAGCACTTGTGGCTATTTTTTTATTTTGGATTAGATTTAGTATCATGGGCTTCAAAGAAACAACCGATTGTTACTATTTCATCAGTTGAAGTAGAGTATGTAGCAGCTACAGGGTCAGTTTGTTAAGAAATTTGGATGAGAAGAATATTGAAAGAATTAAGTTACAAACACGAAGAGGTAAAAAAGATCTATTGTGGAAATAATTTATCAATTGCATTGTCAAAGGACCTAATTTTCACAAAATAAGTAGCCATATTGACACAAGGTATCATTTCATCAAGCAGTTGATCAACAATATAGAAATATTTTGGAACATTGCAGGTCTGAAGATCAATGTGCAAACATTTTCACCAAGGCACTAGGAAAGGAAAATTTTGTCTATGTTCCCGTATCATAGATGATAGTAGTTGTGATTAAGGGAGAGTGTTGAGGACTAATCACAACTACTTGCATTACTACCTTTCTTGAACACTTCTCTCTTCTGCCATCTCTAAGTACTTTCCTAGAAATTTATACATATTGACATTACTTCACCATAACTCTCTTTGAAACTTTCTTGAACATTCTAATTTCCTTACTTTTACTGTGCATACTAATAGAGGAGAGACAATATTGAATAAAAATGTATTAAAAAATAGAAAGAAGAGTCTAGAAATTTTACTTTGATATTATTTTGTATCAATAGTAGGTCAGTAGACATAACAGAGGTTAGTCATTTCAAATATGTTAGAAGTTTGCTAAAAATAGGGGGTAAAAAATTCCATTGTTGTAGCTATAGGAGGAAAAGAAGTAGCTGAGAATAGGGGAAATTTTGTTTTGTTTTGTGTGTGAAGATGTAAAGAGTAGCTCTATCTTATGAAATAATAGATATATGAATCTATAAATTTTTCAATAAAACTTTTTAATTTTATCTCTATTATTTTCACTTTGTTCTATGTTCTTTGTTTTTCCTCTACCTCATTCCTCTAGAAGAGAAATATTGAAATAGTGGCTGGCTCGGTCTCGTTTTCTCCAAGTTCTCTAAACTATCATTGCTTGGTGCAAATTTTTAATACCCAATTGGTGCATTGTGCTTAAAGGATAACTCTCTTCAGTACAAATGAATTTGATTGCATGTGAAGAAATAAATCTATAAATCAAATTTGTCCTCAACCCATGTGTTTGCACTCCTCATAGTGGATCGCTTGTTTATTTCATCCTAGTGTTTTGAACATGTTTCATTTGATTGCAATTTAGTATCTTAGGTCAAATTCTATAAAAGATTAACTATGAGGCATCCTTACAAAGAGATCTTGAATTTTGAGTTGATCTTAGTAGCTTTAGATATATCGGTTACAAAACATATGATTTAAAGTATCATGGTAAAAAGGTTCACTATTATTCCCTTTACATTTGCTTGAATTGAGGAATTATTTGATTCTAGAAAGACCAAATTTAAATGTAGGCCTCTATTGAATGAGAAAGCTTGAATGAAGCAATGAGACATGGTACCAGAAAATATTTCCATTGAGAATGGAAGTAATGTAAAAGTCCTCCATCAGGTGTTGCACCCAAAGAGGAACTTGTGTTGGACTAAAAGAACAAGTTAGAATAAAAATCCCAAGGTCAGCTCAAGTCTCAATCCATGTTTGTACATCAATCTCAATTGTTTAAAGTGAGTTATTTTCATGGTGATTTTAAGTGAAAATAAAAATTACTTTTCTAAATTAAAGTGGGTTTATTATAGAGTAAAATTTTATTAAAGTTCGATCTTGTATGATTCTAAAATCATCATAAATGGATTTATTTTAGCCATGAAATGTAGTTAAAGTTTTGTAAATTTTAATGACATTAATTTTGGCGAATTAATTATTCCACCTTTGATGCGTAGGTAGTCAAGGGGGATTAAATAGCATTTGGCAATTCAAAGCGAGTCAAATTCTGACCTCGACATCACTACAATTACCAAGTTGATTTATCCATTAAATGGAGTTTGAGGGAAAGGAGATTTATCATTTTGGTTCTATAAGATGTAAAATTTTGTTCATTTTGAGGGGTTATAAAATAGATTGTTTGAAGTATTTTAGAAGTGAGATATTTTGCAAAATTAGCTTCTAGTCATTTTGGGTTTTTAGAATAGCTTTATATTTATATGTTACTATAATTGAAGATATTTTGGATAGATAGAAATCAAAATTTGTATTGTTTTTGTACTTAATGGATTGTATCTTGATTGGAGAATAATAAATTATGTTTCTAATATAGTTTCTATTTTTTAAATTGGTCTTCATGTATATGGTATAATATTTGAACTTTGAATCTCGATTCTTGATTGCTTAGATGATAAGTATGCTTAATGAATTTTTTTATTTTTTTCTAATTTATAGTGAGAAATGAATAAAAAATTAGGCTTATTAAATTCCTCTAGATATTTCACTATTAAAATGACAGATTGTGTAAATCCGATCTTAACATCATAGTTAATAAATATTTTATGTTTTTAGTCAGATAGAGGTTTGATTTTGCATCTACATCATCTTCTTGTATCCCATTCATATTTTTCTCCTTGTTTAATCATTTGGTTAGAATAGTTTTGGATTAGGATCTAAATTTGCATTTAACTAGGAAACCATCAGTACACCCCTTGAATTAACAACCACACTAATCACTTTTCTTGCATAGTATCATTGTGAACTGGCTTTTGAGACCTTTGAAGGTGGTAGATCTTCATATCTACTATATTTTTCAATAGAGGTGAATTATATTTTCTAAAATTGTGTTGCATGTGTCAGTTTGACCATTGACAAGTCTCTCCACACTGAAGTGCTTAGTTTTAAGGAGTAATGAGCAAGAATGATAAAACTAAAGAATAACTAAAGGATTGAGTGGGGAGATTCCTACATAAATTAGATGCCTTATAGTCCCTATATATTTCAAATGTACCTATCCCTCTCATCATCAAGGCATTAGATAAGGAAAAAAAATATTGTGTGTGCAATAAGTGCCACCTCTTCTTTGAGGGATGTAGTGAAGATACAAATTAATTGGTTGATTGAAGAGGCCATATAATGTTATTGTAAGATAAATGACTAATCCCACGCAATGGTTGATTTTGATGAAATTTTTTAAGAAGAGCTCTTATTACTAGAGTACAACCTAATGTAACTTATAAAATGACCAATGTTTCATTTTTAAAGTTACAAAGGAAATATATTTTACCATATGGAAACTCAAATATAAATCTAGAGTGGTTTATTTCCTCTCTAAGCTCACCAATCATACTAAATGGATAATAAAGTTTTGAAGGTTTGTGAAGGAAACTTCATTATAAGGAAGACACATGTAAATGTAATGTCAAATAAGATTAAAATTTTTAATAAGTTCATTCCTTGAATATTTTAATATAATCCTAGAAAATATTTTCCTACTAGTACCATCATCAAGAGATTCACTGGAAGTACTAGGAAAAATATTATACAAGAGCTTATTCATGAATAAATGAGTGTGGAATGGAACCTAAATGTCTTCTAGACTCGTATTCTAAATATGGAGAAAGTTGTTGATTGGCTCAATAAAATCCTCATAAGTGCTAAGAAGGTAAGAGTTTGTTACACTATTATTGCTACCTTAATTCACTTCTAAAGGCATTAAAAAGTTTCCAAGATCAATTCCTAGACTCCTATCTAATTAATAAATAATGAATAATAATATTACTCCTATCTAGTGCATCATATTATTTTCAAAATAAATTAATAAATTTTAGTATTTTTTATTTACATGATCATCAATGGATATGTTTGTGTTGATAGCTAGTTTTAGTAAAAATATCTAAATAAAATATAAAATATGATTGAAATATTAAAATATATATTTTTAAAAAGTACACTTATAGATTTATAAAAAAGAATTTAAATTACAATTTTAGAAATGTTATTTGCATGAGTAAGAGTTATTGAAACGTCCTTTTTTTTAATAATTTTACTTTTTTGAAGTTGGCCTTAAAGTGGTGCTACATATGATTTAGTGAATATTTTTGGTTGGAAAAGTTGTGGACATATTTAGCTATATTTTTTACTAAAATTAACTTTTAGTTAGAAGTGCTCAAATTCACTTGTGTTGATAAGCTAGTCAAAAGTGTGACATAGCCTTGTACTTTTACCTAAGAGTTCATTGCACTATCACTCCTAGCATTATTTAGCTCTAAAGGTATTTAAAAAATTCAATATCAATTCCTAGACCTATAGATCTATAGTTGCAACATTGAGTTAGGATTTTATTGCTCTTTTAATTATACAATTAAATAATCTTTTTGCATATGTTCTTTGTAATTCATTATGGTAGTTCAGTTATTAGCATAACTCCAAGTGCCAAGTGGTGTCAGTCTCTTATGCCCAATTAAGGAAATATGTAATTTAATTTTTAGACTGAAATATAAAACAAAAATGACTTTATAAATTTTGGGCCAAAGGTTTAATTTAGGATCCAAGCCTACTTAATCTTATAGAGGTAGTGTTAGGTACCCATTATTCTAGTATATATGTCACTTTAAGAAACATCATCAAAGGTCATAACTTAAAAAAAAAAAAATCTTGGATTTTCAATGCTTAAAGTTGTAATTAGCTCATTTCATATCATAACTATTTATTGTAGATTTTCTCTTTACTCAAAGTAATTTATTGGCATTTTATGCTCTTTAAATTGAATAACTTGATGGAATATTGTTAGAGTGTAAAACTAAGGTTAATGTGTTAAAAATATGTATATAATATGGTGGTTTTCTTCATCAAACTCGCATATTTTATTAAAAATGCTCAAAATTGTATATTTATAATGTTTTTGATTGAACTAAATATTGAACAATATATTATAGGTTGTTTGAATTTCATTAGACCATTTATAATTAGGGATAAAACTAAGAGCACTAATGCCTATCTAAATTTACTATTCATTCCTTTAAAAATTAACTTCATTTCATATTTTCTTTAAAAAAATTGGTATATTTTAACTAGATTAGAATCTTTTAATTAAAATATTTTAAAAACTCTATTATTTGAATACATTTAACTCTAAGTGTAAGAATTGTCTATCTTGCCATTTTAGCAACATAGGCTCCTTGTTAAACAAATCATAAAGACCACTTGGCTACTTCAATATTTCAACAATTTGTAGAAAGGTACTTTGGAGTTGATCAATTATTTATAATGGAAGTAGAGTGTTGTTGATTTTACTTGATCGACTTGTATCAAAAGAATCAACAAAACTAAATTATATCTATCAATAATTCAATTACAAGCATTAGATGAAACAATGGTTACTTTAAATGTTGATGCTCTATCTATGAAATTTAACGTCTAATTTGTATGTCATATACTATATAATTATTAAATTATAACCTAAAATATGAGTGTTTTTTATTATGGGAAAATAGGTTTTGATGGGCCCCTGAAACCTAGTATA